>NW_022630995.1:120118895-120322685 GCF_010015895.1 Lontra canadensis | reverse complement strand
CTCTCTCTCTCTCTCTGCCTGCCTCTCTGTCTACTTGTGATCTCTCTCTGTCAAATAAATAAATAAAATCTTTAAAAAAAAAATAAACTCCCAACTCATAAACAAATTTTGTGATCCTGACCCTAGACTGGCATTCCCAGAAATGATCTTTTTTGGGGGGGCATTCCATAGGATTTTTCTGCTTTTTTTTTTTTTTTTTGAGTCCCCAAACACTTTCAAGGATTGCATAATGATTACTTTCCCTCTACCAACTGGTCAGATATTAATGCTGAAACATGTTTCAATATCTTAAACGTGGAATCAGTGTTATTTTTAGTCAGAGCAGTTACTGGAAATTTCACCAGTTTTGCTTCTCAGGAATTTAGCTAGGAATTTTTTATTTGTTTCACCTGTCTTCCACATGACAATGTATCTTTTATTCCATGATAGGGTGTAGAGTGGTGTTTGTGCATTCCAGGGTATACCTTTCAAAAGAGCTGATTAGGATGATTTCTAATTGAAATAAATAAAATATTTCACCAAATCCTGGAAACAACAGCCTGCTTATACTCAGATTGTATTCATGCTGTGGGAGGAAAAGAAACACTGGGATTATTTGAGTTTTGCTATTGGGGGGAATGAGAGCAGCTTTGAGTGAAGAGACATCTTTCTTCAAATGTTTTATCTCTGGGGACTGCCAAGGTTGGGAGGATTCCTTTCTTCAAATACTGAATATTTTGCAGTCACTCTATGGTCTACCAGATATTCCCTGGCTCCTCCTGGCTGAACCAGTGTCTGCTGTTCTTGTTGCTCTTAGAGGTCTGACTGGGAGCCCTCTGCAAGATTAGAATATGGTGCAAATGAAGCCTGAGCCGCAAGCTTGTTCCAGGTGTGAGCTAGTCAGCTTTGCAGAGAGAAAAGATTTGTCTTTAAGCCTCAGTTTTCACCTAGCCCCTGCCAGCCATTCTACCAATGGGTCCGGAAAGGAACCAGGTGAGTGAGCATATGTTGATGAATGAGAGATTCATTTCACTCTAGAAAAATAAAAACACAGGATTTATGCCACCAAAGGTTATAGCAGCATCTTTAAAAGTGTAGGCCACTGGGTGGTAATTAATAGGAGGCAGCCACTTTGAATCAAAACGTAAAGCTAAACAAAAGTACCTGTTATGGACACAAAGGAGGCATGATTTTTGTACTCATGCTGTTCAGAAGGAAAACAAAGAATTTAATTAACATTTATTTATTGAGTGTGTAATATGGCCAATTCCTTTTCATTTGCTGAGTGGGGTACTCAGATAAGTCTCTGTCCTCAAAAAAGTTAATGCTGGTAGAAAACAGAAATGAGTTAGGTAGACAGATAACTACAACAAAGAAAACTTGAGTTATGAAATGTGTAAAGAAAATGCCCTAGGAATTTGGGGAAGGAGAGATCACAATTACAGAATACACCAGTGGTTTCCCCAGTATTTATTCCCCTCTATTTTCCTTCCTAAGAGATCTATGATTTTTTTTTTTAATTGGTATCCACAATTCTCCACACAATCGTGGGTTCCAGGGAAACTGACTTCTTGTCTAGTTTCAGAGAACTTAAGCTAATTAGTCTAAGTCAACCATGGGAATCCTATTTTCTCTTTTGCATTGTTCAGGAAGGGTTATACACCCAACTCTGGCCAATAGTGATTGTTGGGGTTAGGGGCTTCTGGGAAGCATTTCCTTACCCTCTAGCTAGAGGGAGAGTGGATCCCTCTTCTCCCTTTGCATGTTGCCATGACCAGATGTAATGCCTGGTACTGTTGCAGTCAACTTAGCATCAGACTGAGGAATAGGCTAAGCCATGGAAGAACACACAGTAGAACTTCAACAGATTTGAGTCAGGTTTTCTGTTATTTGAAAGTGAATTTTATGCAAGTCACATTCTTTCGGTGGGGGGTGAGAAAAAATTTATGAGAAAACACACATTCAAGATGAGCACTGAAGAACAGACACAATTTTGAATACTGGAGTACAGAGAGTAAGATATTTTAGGTGACGGGGTAGTGATGGTAAGGTGGGAATAATTTAGGTTAAAAAATTTTTTTAAAAAGGCACAGAGATTTTAAGGTTCAAAGTATGTTCATCCAGACTGGAACTTGATCTTTTCATGCATGCTTCACTTCATTCTATTAAGATATAGACCATTTGTAGGAAAGAGATTGTTAAAAATAAATTATAAAAAGGAACATAACCAGATGGATGGGAGATAAAAAATACAAGTTATAATAAATAAGTTCAATATCTACACAAGGAGATTGAGGAGAAGGGAAATGGACACAGATGGGAAAGTTCTAAAATTATACAGTAACTAGATTTTAACATGACCATCAAATTCTTGGTGACCAAAATGAAAAAGAAAACTGGTTAGTTTCATAGGTCTCATTTCATATTTGGAGAAAATGTGCCAGTTTCTCAAGAGAATTTAGTTATGTGAGTATTTGTATGTGGAACAATGGAAAATATAAAGGATGATGTCCCCATCAAATTCTCTACAGGGATTTCATCATTGGTTCTGATGTTCTTTTCAACTAACCACAAGTCAAGTATTAAGTGAGTCTTGAGAAGAGAAGCAGAAAAGTTTAGTTAAGTTAAGCCATATCTTGAAGCAGTTTGGATGACAGGGTAAGAGCGCTACAATTCATTTCATTGTCAATGAGCAAATGTGGAATCTGAGGATCAAATCAGAAAAATTATAGCTGATCTCCCATAGAGTTTAATCTATTAGTGATCTGTGAATAACATGAAAGGGAGATAACCATGGAGACAGAGAGGAAAAGAAACAAACTAATATAATTTTGAGTAGTTACAAGATCCTAGGCACTACTTATGGTAGTTTAAATAAATGTGACATCACATTTTTAAAAATCTATTGATGATCATATGAGTTTTCTCCTTTATTTTGTACATGTGATGAAGTATGTTGATGAATTTTCACAAATCAACTTTTGTTCCTAGAAGAAACTTAACATATTAACTTTAAAAAACAGTCACTTGATGGGTATTAAGGAGGGCATGGATTGCATGGAGCACTGCGTGTTATATAACAATGAATCGTGGAACACTACATCAAAAACTAATGATGTATTATATGGTGACTAACATAACATAACATAATAAAAAAAGTCACCTAGATCAATTTGCTAATTCATATTTGTTCAGGATCTATGATTATGAGAAATATTTGCCTTGTAGTTCACTTGTAGTATCCTTATAAAACTCAATACCAGAAAAGTGAATAATACAAATAAAAATGGGCAGAAGACATGAATAGATATTTTTCCAAAGACTTACAGATGGCCACATAAAAAGACACATGAAAAGATGCTCAACATCATTCATCATCATGGAAATACAAATCAAAACTACAATGAGATATCACCTCACATCTGTCAGAATGGCTAAAATCAATGATGCAAGAAACAACAGGTGTTGGCAAGGATATGGAGAAAGGGGAACTCTCTTGCATTGTTGGTGGGAATGCAAACTGGTGCAGCCACTCTGAAAAGCAGTATGGAGTTTCCTCAAAAAGTTAAATATAGAACTACCCTATGATCCAGCAATTGCACTATTAGGTATTCATCCAAAGAATACAAAAATATTAATTCAAAAGTGTCCATGTACCTTGATGTTTATAGCAGCATTATCTACCATTGCCAAATTATGGAAATAGCCCAAATACCCATTGACTGATAATTGGATAAAGAAGATGTGGTAAATGCATACAGTGAAATATTACTCAACCATAAACAAGAATGGAATCTTGCCATTTGCAATGATGCCATTTGCAATTGCCATTTGCAATAATATCATCTAGGATATTATTTGTGGAATTTAAGAAACAAAACAAACAGAGGGGAAAATATAAAGAGGCAAACCAAAAAATAGACTCTTAACAATGGAGAACAAACTGATAGTTACCAGAGGGAAGGTAGATGAAGGCATGGGTGAAATAGGTGATGGGGATTAAGGAGTACACTTGTCATGATGAGCACTGGGTGATGTATGGAAGTGTTGAGTCACTAAATTGTACAACTAAAACTAATATTACAGTGTATGCTAACTGGAATTTAAATAAAAACTTAAAAAAATCCTTGATATCTTTTAATGTTAGATTTATGATGGCTTCATAAAGTGAATTATAAAGTATTTCCTCTTTTTTTATTCTTTGAAAAAGTTTGTTAAGATAGGTGCTATTTCTTACCTAAATGGTAAGAAGACTTCTCTGCTAGCCATCTGAGCTTAAAGATTTATTTATGAAAAGACTTAAAATTATATATATCTGTGTATGTGTGTGTGTATTTAGATTGTATATTTGTTTTTGTGTCGACTCTGGTAAGGTGTATTTTTCAAGATTTTATCCATTTTACTGAAATTATTAAATGTTGGCACACATATGTTTTTAATATACTTTTAATTTGCTTTACTTTCTGTAAGGTATATAATGATGCCTCTTATTTCATATACCATATGGATAGTTTTTATCTTCTTTTACCTTCATCAGTCTTCTTGAGATTCATCAATTTTTTTTATCTTTCATACGTTTATTTTCCAAAAGGCTAATTTTTGGCTTGTTGATTTTCTCTATTGCAAATATGTTTTTATTTAATTAAATTCTGCTGTTATCGTTATTATTTCCTTCCTTCTATTTCCTTCATGCATAATTTGCTGCATTTAATTTTTTCAGACTCATATTTAGATCATTCAATTTTTCCTTTTCTAATAAGTATAAATAAGGCTATGGTATAAGATGTCCTCTATATGCTATTGTGGCTATGCCCACAAGTTTTAATATATATTTTTTATTGGTTAAAAATATTTTCTAATTTCCATTTTAATTTCTTCTTTGACCCATCAGTTACTTGTATGTATCTGGTTTGATTTCTAAATATTTGGGGCTTTTTTAATATATATATATATTATATACATATTATATATACATATATATTTTTTATTTTGTTATGTTAGTCACCATACAATACACCATTAGATTAGTTTTTGAGGTGTTATATGTAAACAATGAATCTTGGAACACTACATCAAAAACATTTGGGGTTTTATGTTACTCTTTTGCTAATGACGTCTGCCCCAGTTTTGTTGTATTAAAAATGTATATTCTGAATGTTTAAAAGCCTTTGAAATATATTGAAGTCTACTTCATGGTGAACCACATGGTTGAACTCCATAAACACATTCTATGTAAGTTTGGTAAGGGATGTGTAAATTGTATTTGTTGGATGCAGGGCTCTTATACAGTTAGTTCAGGTTTGTTAATCTTGTCCAATTTTATACATCCTTACCATTTTTTGTCTGCTATGCTATCAGTTCCTGAGAATTATGCTCTAGTATCCCAATACAGTTATGTAATATGTAATTATATATGTAAAGATAATGTGGTTATGTTATATATAATTAATATTTAACTATGATATTTTTTACTATAATTCCATTTTTTAGAATGAAACTTAAAGCAAGCACTGGAAAGATTAAGTTTATGTCATTGTGCATTTTCCTTTTAGGCCTGTGCAGTCTTCCTTAAAAATACAAATTTCGAGCAAAATTTTGGTGAGGCTAGAGCTACCCTTTCTAGTAGAATAAGGTTTTTTTTAACTCTAGCCTGGAAGTATAATTTTGCAGACAACAGTCAGAAAGCTTTGGAGTTTCTGAAGTGGCCATTTCCCAGGCATAGAGGTAAAAACATCATGGAGAAGGCCCATGTTTCTGGAAAGGCAGCAGAAAAGCCTGACCTGCTGGGGAGGGGGGCAATCCTTAGGTTTTCAAGTATGAATGGAACTAGAGGAACAGTCTTGGCTCCTAAAGTGATCTCCTTTTCCCTTTACCCTATAACACAGCCTCTCCTGACAAGGTTTGGGCTCTGTTACTATGAAGCTAAGTGCACGGAAGAAAGTCTGAGCTCAGTTGACTTTCAAAATACTGTATTCTTTTTTTTTTTTTTTTTTAACGGAACTGAAGAAACACAGCAGGTTCTCCTACAATCAGCTTCTGGCCCCTTGTCATATGGAATAGCTCTCCATCAGTGGCCGGCAGGGAGCCAAAACTTGCAAGGAGGGGCAAGCAATAAAATAAAAATCACATTTTCAAAATTTCTCTTCCCTGCTACCCTGGGTCATATTTGATTAATGGACTGCATTTATTTTAAAGGTGTGATTGCATACACGTTACCTATACTGTGCCACTGTGCACTTGGCAGAGAGAAAGCTTGTTATGAATTCTGAACCACAGCAAGATGTTAGCACATCATTAATATGCATAGGTGCAGATATCTGTCTGTTGTTTTATAATGCTATTTCATTTATATAGTGCCGGCACTTGACGGATATAAGAGACTCCATTCCCAGCTAGAGAGATTCCTAAATAAAACTAGCAAGTTATTGCAGAAGTAATCAGAGCAAAGGAGTTCAGGTTCTTGAGTCTCTATATGAGGCCAGTTCTTGAGTTTCATTTCAAATGCCTCTCCATGTGGACTAGCTTAACTTAATCCTTTCTTCTCTCACTGACAGCAAATACACCTGTTTTTACCTTTCTTTTCTTGTTTTTTCCTCCCTTAATTCTGTTTAATCTGAAAATGCAGTTTGCTGCTGTTTTGATTCCACCAGCTTGAAAGCAGCCTCAAAAATATAAAACCTCCTAGGGTGTAGGACCAGGCTGCTTGTACACATTGGTGTGTATAGTGATGGGCCACCCTATGGGGAAGTGGGAGGGGTGGCCTATGATGAGACTCCGTGGACTGTCAGGAAGAAATGGGACATATGGAGTCATATTTATTTTCTTGACGTTGTATCCTACTCCTAACCATCTTGAAGAAGAAAAGCTAAACTCATTAAGACAGTATGCAAAACATTCAAGGCCCTCACCCATCTCTGTAGCTGCAATCATGCACCATCACTCCTGCACCTTTATTCCAAACATATAGAGCTCCTTGCTGCTTTCCAAAGCACTATCTTGCCCTATGCTGTTTCCTTTCTCTTTGCCATCACACATTTTCCTCCTTCAGTCTGCAACATATTTCCTCTTCTCTGCTTGGTGATTCCATCCACATCACTGCAAATGGCAAGATTCCATTCTTTTTGATTGCTGAGTAATACACACACACACACACACACACACACACACACACCACATCTTCTTTATTTGTCCATTCATCAGTCAACGGATATTTGGGCTATTTCCATAATTTCAAAATGGTAAATAATGCTGCTATAAACATCAAGGTACATGTACCCCCTTGAATTAGTATTTTTGTATTCTTTGGTTAAATACCTAATAGTGCAATTTCTGGGTCATAGGGTAGTTCTATTTTTAACTTTTTTAGGAAACTGTTTTCCAGAGTGGCCACACCAGTTTGCATTGCCACCAACAGTACTAGAGGTTTCTCCTTTCTCCTCATCCTTGCCAACCCCTGTTCTTTCTTATGTTGTCTATTTTAGCCATTCTGACAGATGTGAGGTGATAGCTCATTGTAGTTTTGATTTGTATTTCTCTGGTGATGAGTGATGTTGAGTATCTTTTCATGTGTCTTTTCATGTAGCCATGTGCATGTCTTTGGAAAAATGTCTATTCATGTTTTCTGCCCATTTTTTAATTGGAGCATTCATATTTTGGGTGTTGAGTCACAAAAAATATCTTCCCAGGGATTTACTCTTCTGTGGAATCTATCATGAATCCCCATGTGGAGTTGTCCTCTATCTTTTTCATGTTTCTGTTGTACTTTGATATAACATCTATTAAAACACCACTACACTGAGAAAAAAAAAAACCATCGGGAACTTTGGTCTTAAGAAGTTGTGTGACTTCTTAAACTTTTGTAGCTTCTCTGTGTCTTTAACTTATTAATTTACCTTTCTAATAATAAATAAGAGCAAACTCCTTTAAAACTCACATCATAAAATAAATTCCTTATATGTCTCTAGTTTTACTAGACTGTGGTTGCCTGTGAGGGAAAGGCTGTGTTTATTGTCCTTATATCTCCAGTGCCCTAACAGATCCTTGAAATGATAGGTTCTAAATAAATATATATTGTGTGTGTACCCTGACTATGGGAAGATAACATTTAAAAAATACCGTACTGTGTATTTGAAATAATGGGAGATTCCATCTGAATAGAGAAATCCGTCAATGTCACCTGCAAGTTAGCACTGTTCGTTCCTCCCTTTCCTCAAGGCAGGTGGGAAAGGCTCTTCTGGAAATGATTGTGATAATTCTGCTGAGGTAAGTGGTCATAAGCTGGAGTCCCTGGCCAGGCATTGCATACCTGAAGTCTCACTAGTTACACTGAGCTTTAAAATGTGTTTATTTGGCCTATCCTGTTTAGAAAAATTAGTTATCAACATTAGAGAATATGGAGATTTCCCATAAAGATCTGAATTCCAATCTTCTCTGAAAGCAAAAGGACTAACAGTGGTGCCACTTTGGCAAAATCAGATGACATATGTTGTCTATGAGCCTCAGACCTACCCCCCTCATTTCAACTGGCTATTCCACTATGTTAAATGTCATATAGGCATAGAGATTGTGTGGAGGTTTAGTCTGTGTGAACTTATAAGCATTTCTGAAAGAACAGTGCCCCTATATCTCATCATAATTCCAAGGAGGGGTGTGAACCTAAGTAGGCTAAAATTAAGTAAACGTATTTGGATAAAACTGCCCATAAGAGTATGCCATTGAGCCAAGAGAAGAGTACTAAGATAAAATAGACATAAAAAAGTCATACATGAACTAGATTCATCATTTGTCAGTGACTCTGAGTGATTGGGTGGGAAATCCAGTGGGTTTTGGATAGGGAATAGAGTTTTGTTATTGTCACATGGCTAATATAACTGAACATACACACACCAGACCCTGCAAATACTCCTGCTAATGAGAAAAAGTGTAACAAACACTGGAAATCCCACTCCAGTGATTTTAAATATTCTCAGTGAATACCTGAATAAGTGAAGATGACTAAGATTAGGATGATCCATATGATAATTACATAATTTAAGTTTACTGTGGCTAACTATCCAAATCACATATGAATCTGGAATTCCCATTTTCCTGAATTTGATCTTAATGGCAATCTCCTGCTATTAACTGAGTACAATTTAATTCCATTCATCCTGTTTGTTTTATTATTATTAAGGACAGCCTTTTAAATATGAGCCTGGGGGACGCCTGGGTGGCTCAGTTGCTTGAGCGGCTGCCTTCGGCTCAGGTCATGATCCCAGTGTCCTGGGATCGAGTCCCACATCGGGCTCCTTGCTCGGCAGGGAACCTGGTTCTCCCTCTGCCCCTGCCTGCCTCTCTGTCTGCCTGTGCTCGCTCGCTCTCTCTCCCTCTGTCCCTGACAAATAAATAAATAAAATCTTAAAAAATAAATAAATAAAAAATAAATAAATAAATATGAGCCTGGAATCGGCTTACTTTGTTTTATTGTTACTTTTTAGTTTAACAGGAGAATCCCTCTTTATTTTTCAGCTCCAAACATTTTAAGGAGTAAAACCTATTATTAATTTGGAATCTACTTGGTCTGCATAGTTTGATTTAAGTTACAAAATGCGGGAAAGATACATTTTATTCTTTGTTTTCTGAGAGTTCCACTTATTAGAGATTTTGGTAAGTAAATGTCTATTATTGAATTGAAGCATAGTAATGATTTAGTTAGAGATTTAAAACTTGCTTTATTCTCTACCTATAGGTAGGCAAATCCTAAGTAATAGGGATGAAAAGTAAATTCTATTTGAAAGAAAGGATAATTGAGAACATTTTTCAGTAACTTGTCTCACTGTTAGAAAATCTTTACTGCTATAAAATTCCTACTTATAAGAAGGCAGGAATCACTCATGACAAAGATAAAGCTCATTTTCCTATCCACTTATAAATAATGTATATGATCCTGTCATTATGTCATTTGTTAGTTGAACAGAAGTAAGAATATAGCTAGGAATTCCTTAAGTTAAGGAAAAATTCCTGTGGGACCAAATTCAAAGGCTTAAAGAATCTTAAGTATAAAATGGAAGATGTCCACAAGTAGTTTTGTCAGCAATATTTCACTTAATTTCAAACACTTAGAGCAAATCAAAAAATCAAAAGATATTTATTTATTGTTGATTTGGAGTTACATAAAATAACAGCATGACTTGGATATGATATCGATTGAGTTTTCTTGGAGGTATATAATCTAGTTTTATGGTGAACTTGGTAATGGAAGCTGTCAAGTGACAATGAAATGGTCTATTAATTCTTACTAAAGTTACCATGCTTATCTCAGGAGATGGTGTGATACTATATGCTATATTATATATACATATATATAATATAGCATATATATTATATATATGCTATATAATAAATATTCCTTGGGGATTTATAGTGAAATAAGCCAAGCAGAGAAAGACAATTATCATATAGTTTCACTCATATGTAGAACGTAAGGAATAGCGTGGAGGACCACAGGGGAAGGGAGGGAAAACTGAATGGAAAGAAATCAGAGAGGGAGACAAACTATGAGAGACTCTGGACTCCAGGAACCAATCTGATGGTTACAGAAGGGAGGGCCATGGGGGGACGGGTTAACTGATTGGTGGGTAGTAAAGAGGGTATCTGTTGTTATGAGCACTGGATGCTATACACAACTAAGTAATTGTTGAGCACTACATCAAAAACAAACGATGTACTGTATGTTAGCTGAGTGAGCATAATAATAATTATAACAAAAGAGATTAGTATTAGATGTTGGAAAAAGTTGCTACTCTAACACTCTTCCCAATGAAATTGTTATTAAATTGAAGCATATTCTGCCACCAAAATTTTTAACAGATCTTTCCCTTAAAATATTGACTGAAGGGAGTTGGGGGAAATTGGAAGGGGAGGTGAACAATGAGAGACTATGGACTCTGAAAAACAATCTGAAGGGTTTGAAGAGGTGGGGGGGTGGGAGGTTGGGGGAACCAGGTGGTGGGTATTAGAGAGGGCACGGACTGCATGGAGCACTGGGTGGGGTACAAAAACAATGAATACTGTTATGCTGAAAATAAATTAAAAAAAATGATTAAAAAAAAATATTGACTGAAAAATGGCAAGTGATTTGCAGTGGCCAGACATAGGCTCTGTTGTTCCGTAGTGGCAGCCTCAGATATTGCCCTCCACAGGCCACCTAATGGAACCTCTGAGAATTCTGTGGCAGTATCAACTCTTGTTCATGCAAGCCACTTAATATATTTAATCAAATCTAAGACTTCATCAATTATAAGTCACATGAATATTTTATGTTCCATTAAGAAATAAAATATGCTGCCAATTACACTAAGATCCACTATTGCCTGTAAGACATTTCTGATTTCAATCAGAGATGTTAAGATGTGAAAAGAAAATATGTCTTGGAATGATGAGGAAAGGTATTCATGATAGTCTTTGAGCTCTCTACTGCGAGGGCCTCTTACTAACCCACCAGAGTCCTACAGTTTTGGAAAATGATAATATGGCCACGTCTATTTAGAATAACTGGTGATGCTAAGTGTGCTTTTTTGTGTGTTAACTGTTAACATGGAAAAAATAACCTGTCAGTTATTTAAAGATACATTTTTAGTCTGAAATATTTTCCAGAAAAGTGCTCATTAAAGTTAGGTTTATGTGATAGGATGTTTTGACCAGTAGAACTTTTCTCCATCTGTTGTTGGTTTAGACCTGATATGCCCTCAGAGCCCTTAGACACTTGCATATAACTATGTCCCCATGGTTGTACAAGAAGCTATGGAGGCATGTTGCATCTCTGAATGATGCAAAATACTGTACTAAAAGTGTTGCATACACACCCACATGCATACACATGGAACGCTATCTATTGTCTAGCTGGGAAGCCTTACTTATGTGCCAGGCATTGTTTATGCATTTTATAGACATTTGATTTTAATCTCACAATATTCATAACAACCTGTGAGGTAGATACTACTAGTGTGTCTACTTTACAAATAAAACCGAGGATTAAGAAATAATTGCTTGTTCATGCTATGCAACTAGAAACTGGTGAAATCAACATTGCAGCCCAATTTTGTCACAATACAAAGATAATTTTCCTTTTTAAGCACTGGGATGCCTCTCCCAGACACATCACATTCTTTTTTTTTTTTTATACATTCTTATTTCTTTTTAAGATTTTTATTTATTTTTTGACAGACAAAAATCACAAGTAGGCAGAGCAGCAGGCAGAGAGAGAGGAGGAAGCAGGCTCCCTGCTGAGCAGAGAGCCCGATGTGGGGCTCGATCCCAGGACCCTGAGATCATGACCTGAGCTGAAGGCAGAGGCTTAATCCACTGAGCCACCCAGGAGCCCTTATGTTCTTATTTTTTATACCTATTTTACTGCATTGTGTTTTTTTTTTTTTTTAAATCACGTTTTACTCAGATTTGTTCCAGGTAAGCCTTCTGGAAGTGCACTTCCCCTCCTACACACAAACATACATCCTACACCAAATTATATAGAGATAAAGGAGAGGAAAGAGAGGAGGAGAGAAGATGAGCATTTTCATGCTACCAAATGTTTTTAACAATATACTAGAAATCGGGTTTTAGGTTTGATTTTTCTGCTCCTCTTTTTGTGTTGGTTAATTAAGTTCTTAAGATGCTTCAGTATATCATGAAACAAATGATTCTTTCTAATGTTTAGATAAGCAGGTGTTCTATCCCACTCTCTGTTCTTTTCCTCTTTTGAATTAAATAAATGGTTTTCTTTGGAAGAAAGCAGGATGCAAACTTAGACCTATTGCTATTGATCTTTTGGTGTTTTCCTAAGGTCTTTATTTTATAGAGTGTGCCATCAGAGATGCAGAAATCTACCTGACATCCAATGGGTAGTATTGGATGTGAGGAAAAAGAATGCTACTAAGTGATATAGTTTGTGAAATATCAGGGTACAGAATTTGGATGATTCCAGGCCCAAAAAGTTAATGACAATATGCTCATCCTTTTAATGGAAACATTACTAGGAGGCTCCTGGCTACATCATCCATCATACTGCAGAAGACTTGCTGACTTATGCTTTGTGACGGACCAGTGAGAAAAATATACAAACTCATACACCAATGTTGCAAATCAATTCTGCCGCAAAGTGGAAATAACTCTTGTACCAATAAGTAAGATCTACGGAGGAAAAATCCTTTTCTGTATTTCCAACTTGCAGATAGAAAGAGAAGCCATCAATCATGCTGGAGAGCTTCCATTTCAGGGCTGTTGTTCTTAAAGGCAAACCAGATGAAATCAGACAAGACCAGAATATGCAAAAGCCTTTGGATTTTTCCAGTCTTGGTGCAGGAAGGAAACAAGGAGAAGCAAGTCACTCTCTCTTTTTCTTCTACATGTGAAACCTGGAGTCCAGCAAAGCCATATACATAGGCTCTGTTTCTTGTCAAAATGACTAATTAATCACTTCACAAATGGCTATTAATCATACATTAATGAGATAATCTCCAAGCTATGGCAAATAGCAGTTCTGTGGTGATCCTTTCTCCTTGGTACCCGGAGCAAGCCAAAAGCATGCAGAACTCAATTAATCTTGGAGCAGCATGGGGTGTTTGAAACTGCTCACAGTGTGAAAAGAAGCAAATAGCAGAGACATTTAAACTGTCCATATTTCACTCTGTAAATTCAGAAGCACTTAATCATCCCCTACACATTCTTTTGTTCCCTTTCTCCCTCTGTCATGTTATAACTGTGTTTTAAGCCTCCCCTATTTCTTTTCCCAAACTTGTACACTGAAGCACAGACCAAAAAGATCGGGGCTCCTAATAAATTGATTCTCAGTCCTCTTGGATAAACAGACAGTTAGAAACAATATGCATACAGATATGATATTCCAATAAAAGCAATGCCTATACCTAGGTGCATAAATTAGCAATTGAATGCCATCACTTACTAAGCAACATCTATGTAAGACTTCCATTTCCATTTCCAGATTTCTGGCTGACCCAGGGCGGGGAAGCCATGAAATGTGACTCAGTTAAATTCTCCACAAACAAAGGCCTCCAATTTTTATGACTGAATGCTTTAGTTCATTCAACAGACATCTACTGAGTATTTACCGTGTTCAGGCACTAAGGGTACAAATATGAGCCAGTTTTATTTCTTCCCCTTGCAGGGCTTACAATACAGTGATAGAAATGAACTGCTGTTTGCCAAAGGGAGTAAAGGAAGCAGGAAGAGGCAGTGTGAGGCCTGACCACACAAAAGAGCATGATGTGTTAGGTGATGGTGAGTAATAAGGGAAGGCTAGATACTGGCTGTCTGGTGAGGAGGCTGAACACATGTACAGATTGGTATTGGAAAGGAGGGGGCAGCCAGATTGTGATGGGTGTTGTCTACCATGCTAAATGCATTAGGCAGTGACTACAAGTTTTTGCTCAGGGAACTGACGTATCTGTGTCAGGACTTTGAGCCCAAGGCCGCACCTGAAAAAAAAACTTGTGTGTCCTGGGATGGGTCTGAGTAGATTTTGCACATGGGAGGGATATGAATAACTGCCCCCATGAGGGTTGATTGCAATAAATTTATTTCATTATCAGCCCCAGTTGTTCACCCCTCCCTGGATCCACACCCTGTTCACCATGAAATTTTGCAGTGTCTCCCTCTGTGGGTAGGGCTCCTTCCTGCTGGGTATGGTCACATAATTTATTGGCATGTGGTCATTTTTGGCTCATTCTAAAAGTTTTAAATCCAATCACCTCCTTCCTTTTGCCCACTCAAGCTGAATTTGGATATCAGAGTGTGGTCAGCTACCCAAGCTTCAGTGGGATCTGGAGGAAAGAGGAATGTGCCCTAGGCTGTCAGTAACGGAGGATGCAGAGGGGAAATAGATACCTCAAGTCTGGTTCCAATTCTCCATCAGCAATGGCTGTCATTCATTCTGCTTTTTAATAGTCTAAGACAAATATATTTTGCTACTGCAAAAAAAAAAAAAATGATTTTCTTCTCAAGATCTCTTAGTCTCAAGAATACTGAAGTTTACATGTTATTTCTTCCAAAATAAAAACCTTGGCCGTCTTATACTAATTAACAATTTGTTTCTTTCCTGGGACTGGTTTACATTTACAAATTCTCTCATTTTAATGGAAAAATTTTCCTGTGAACCATATGGGACGAATGTAACCAATTAAACACAGTATTTCTGATTCTTAAAAAATGTCCTACTTAGTTGTGGAGGCGTGTTGGGTGGGGAGTATCAGTGCATCTCTTAGCCCTTCCTTATTTTCCCCTCCCTCCATTTTTACTTTAAATGCAAAGGAAACACATAGAAAGGGCTTTTCCATATTTTTTTTTTAAAAAATTAACTTTAAAAGGTAGAGTTTGTGTACAATAAAATGCACTCTTTTTAAATGGTCGTTTGATGAGTTTTGACAAATGACTCATCCATATAACCACCATCACAATCACTACATAGAATACTTACATCATCAGAAAACTTCCCCTGTGCCCCATCCCATGCAATCTCAAGCCCCAAACCCTGGCCCCAGGCACCCACTCATCTGCTACCAGTGCAGATTAGATTTATATTTTCTAGCATCTCATTAAATGGAAGCCTATAATACAAATACTTGCATCTGATATTCTTTTCATTCAACATGATTTTGAGATATTTTGTAAGTCCATTTTCTGTAATTGCTGATTAGTATTCACTTTTTATATATACAATAATTTGTTCATTCACCTGTCCATGGATATGTAGGCTGTTTGGAGCTATTGTGAATATAGCTCCTATGGATATTTATATGCAGGTCTTTGTGTGAATATATGTTTTCATTTCACTTGAGTAAACACCAAAGAGTAGAATTGCTGGGTCATTTGGTAAGTGTATGTCTAACTTTATGAGAAACTGCCCAGTTGTTTAAAAAATGGCCATACAGCTTTACATTCTTATCAGCAGTGTGTGAGGATTTGTTTCTCCACATCCTTGCAAACATTCGGTATTGCCAATCTGTTTAATGTTAGCTATTCTTGAAGCTGTGTACTGGGATCTCATTGCATCTGAAATTCCCTAATGACTAATGAATGTATTTTTATGCACTTATTTGCAATTTGTATATCATCTTGGTGAAATGTCTGTTAAAATATTTTCCTATTTTAAAAAGACAGGTTGTTTGTCTTATTGTTCTTATTTTAACAGGCCTTTGCATATTCTGGATATGAGAAAATTTCCCTTGTCAAATACATGTTTTGCTAATATTATTTCATGGTCTGTGGCTTGTTTCTAATCTATAGTGGTGTCTTTTAGAAAGAAAAGTTTATTTTTGATGAAATCCAGTTGATTAATTTTTCTTATAGTTTGTCTCTTGTATCTTAAACCTTTATCTAAACCCAAATCATACATATGTTTTCTTATTTTTTCTAGAAATTTTATAGTTTCATACCTAACATTTAGGTTTATGATTCATTTTGAATGAGCTTTTGTATATGGTGTGAGGTGTGAGTCAAAAATCATACTTTTTTTATCTGACTATCCAAGTGTTTTAGCACCATTTGTTGGAAGGAATGTCTTTTTTGTTTTGTTTTGTTTTTAAGGAGTATCCTCTTTCTGATCTAATTACATTGATGTCTTTGTTAAAAATCCACCCATTAATCATATACATGTGTGGGTTCAATTCTGGACTCCCTATTCCATTTCATTAATTTTTTTAATCTGTTCTTACCCCAATGCTGTTATTTTAGAGTGTGTCTTCAAATCAGTCCTCCAACTTTATTCCTCATTCTTAAAACTGGTTTAACTTTTCCAAGTAATTTGCATTTCCATATATTTATTAGCATTAACTTCTCAAGTTCAAACAAACAAACAAAAAAGAACCACAGAAAATAAAAAACTGAGGTTTTAAGTTGTATTCTATTGAATCTCCAGATCAATCCGAGAATTAGCATGCTAACAACATTTGGACTTATGTCCATTACAAAATACATCTCCATTTACCTAAGACTTGTTAAATTTCCCTCAGTAATGCTTTATAGTTTTCAGTATTTCTGACACTATATATTTCCACATATTTCATATTTTTGATGCTATTTAAATGTTTCTGTATTTTAATTTCTAACTGTTAAGATATAAAACATAACTGCTTTAAAAGTTTTCTTTATGGGGAGCCAGGGTGACTCAGTCAGTTAAGCATCTGACTCTTGGTTTTGGCTCAGATCACAATCTTAGGGTTGTGAGATGAGCCCTGTGCCTGGCTCCATGCTCAGTGCAGAGTCTGCTTGAGATTCCCCCCTGCCTTGCCCTCTGCTCCTTCCCTCCCTACTCACCCTCTTGTGCTCTCTCTCTAAAGATAAGTAAATAATTAAAATATTTTTAAAGGATTTTTTGTTAACAAACTTTATTTGTTAGAATAGTTTTAGACTTACAGAAAAATTGAACAGATAGTACAGAGAGATCCTATATATAACACCACCTTTCCCTCAACAGTTTTCTATTATTAGCATCTTATATGCATATGGTACATTTGTTATAGTTGGTGAACCAATACTGACACGTTATTATTCATTGAAATCACTAACTTATTCAGAGTTCCTTAGTTTTTGCATAATGTTCTCTTTTCGGTTCCAGAATCTATCCAGTATACCACATTGCCTTTACCTGTCATGTCTAAGGCTCCTCTTAGTTGTGACAGTTTCTTGGACTTCCCTTCTTTTTTTTAAATTTATTTTATTTTTTCAGTGTTCCAAGATTCATTGTTAAGGACTTTCCTTATTTTTGATGACTTTGACACTTTTGAGGAGTACTAGTTGAATATATTGTAAGATGCCTCCCTATTAGAATTTGTCTGATGGCTCTTATCAAGATTAGGCTGGGGTTATGGGTTTTAGAGAGGAAGACCACAATGGTAAGGTGCCATTTTCATCACATCATCTTGTTAAAATCAGAAACAAATGGAGATCAGTCTTGAAAATTCCCTGAGCAGGCAAAACTAGTTTAGTCATACAAGCAAAACTTAATTTAGTTTATTTTGGAAGACTAACTTGATCCGAGTCATTTCTTATTTATGCTTCTGAAAATCCTAAGCAAAAGTTGAACTGTTTCCCAGTGTTGATATGAGGTAACTACTCACCAATTCCTTATCATTTAAGAAAACTCTAATATTAACCAATCCCTGTGAAGAATAAACAATCACTGCCTTCCCACTATATAAAGGTGCTTTATAACATGTTTTGGTTTGAGTGCTCCCAGTTTGCAAACTGTCTTTTTGGTGAGTGCACAATAAACTTACACTAATTACTAATTTGGTGTTTCAATGGTTTTACTTTGGATATTTCTGAACTTTTGACAATATCAAAAGTACATATTGTAAATGTGATTCATGACTATTGATGTTAACTGATCACCTGGCTGAAATAATATTTTTCAGTTTTTCGAACTGTAAAATTACTATTTTTTTAAATACCTTTTTTTATAATCTATCTACTATTTGGAAGGAAGTCACTATGCATAGCACATATTTAAGTGGTGGGGAGATATGGTGCCCCTACTTTATGGTAGAGTCTCTGCATAATTTATTTGGAATGCTTTTGAAGAGCAGATTTGTCTCTTCTTCCCACCTATTAATTTATTCACTCATTTATGTTACTATAGACTCATGGGTATTTATTTTATGCTCTGAATTATAATCCAACATTATTTTATTCATTTTCTTGCTTAAATTGGTCCAGCTTTGACAACTGGAAGCTCTTTTAGTTGGTTCCTATAGCTCTTTGCTTGCTTTTGCTTGTTTTTTTACTTGTTTTTGAGGACCTTCTTACCTTCTGATCCTACAAGACACTCAAGGCTCATCTTGTATATTTGTTGTCCCAGTCCTAGAATCAGCCATTGAGCCAAGGAGCATAGATTCTTTTTTTTTTTTTTTAATAATATTAGAAACCGGACACCTGGGTGGCTCAGTGGGTTAAAGCCTCTGCCTTCAGCTCAGGTCATGATCCCAGGATCCTGGGATCAAGTCCTGCATTGGGCATTCTGCTCAGCAGGGATCCTGCTTCCTCCTCTCTTTGCCTGTCTCTCTGCCTACTTGTGATCTCTGTCTGTCAAATAAATAAATAAAATCTTTAAAAAAAATAATATTAGAAACCAAAATATGGGTTCCTAGTGTGCTTGTTGCTACTGGGGTGTTGTTTCTTTTTGATCCTCTCAGCTAATACAGAAAAAATACGTGTGCATATATTTCTCAATGCAACAATCTCAATAATAGTTTAAACATGAATCTTACTCATGTCTCCAACTCTAATTCATCAGCACACCCTTTCATTCTGGCCTCCTCCTTTGCTTATCTGTAAATTCTCATGCCAACAGTCAAAAACCTAGAGTACACGAGGTTTCATCCATTTTGTTCAAGTCCAGTGTATATGTACAGCAGTATCAGGATTGTTAACCCATACCTCTGTGGGAAACAACTTCACTAAGTAAGTTACATTTATGTAAAGTTTGATTTACCTGTTGTTTCACAGATTCTATTAATTTCCAAAGTTAAAGTCAGCACCTTGTCCCCCGACTTGTTTCATACATTAGATTCTCTTGTCGCAATCTTTATTCTTTCTTGGGATCCTCTTACATCTTAAATGACTTTTAAAAATTTATAAACATTAAAGTTCACTTTTTGTGCTGTAGCATACTATAGGTTTTGACAGATACATAGTGTCATGTGTCACCATTATAGTACCATACAGAATAGTTTCACAACCATAAAAATAACATGTACTTCACATATTCATATTTTCCCTCCTCTTGGCAACCACTGATACTGTTACTGTCTCTAAAATTTTGGCTTTTCCAGAAGGTCATGTAACGGGAATCATACAATATGTGGCCTTTTCCAACTGGCTGCTTTCAATTAGCAATATGCATTTAAGGCTCCTCAATGACTTTTTGTGGCTTGATAGTTCATTTCTTCTTATCACTGAATAATATTCCATTGTATCAATGTGCCACAGTTTGTTTACCCACTTACTATTGAAGGACATTTTGAGCTTTGCGCAGTGGCAGTATCGTAGCCAATGAGGTTTATCCGAGGCGCGATTATTGCTAATTGAAGGACATTTTGGTGGCAATCATGAATAAAGCTGCTGTAAACATTGATGTGCCGGCTTTTCTGTAGACATACGTTTTCAACTCATTTGGGTAAATACTTAGGAACATGATTGCTGGATTCTATGATAATACTATATTTAGCTTTGTAAGAAAATGTCAGAAAGTCTTCTAAAGTGGCTGTACTATTCTGCATTTCCATCAACAATGAAACAAAATTCCTGTTGCTTCACAGCCTGTCAACATTTGATATTGTCAGTTTTTTGGATTTTGGCTATCTTAGTAAGTATGTAATGGAATCTCATTATTTCAATTTTCAATCCTCTCATGATATATGATATGAAACATTTTTCTTTTTAAATTTAAATTCAATTAATTAACATATAATGTATTATTTGTTTCAGGGGTACAGGTCTGTGATTCTTCAGTCTTATATAATACCTATAATACCCAGTGCTCATCACATCACATGCCCACCCCCAGCAATGTCCATCACCCAGTTACCCATCCTTTTGTGCCCCTCCCCTCCAGCAGCCTTCAGTTTGTTTCCTAATATTAAGAGTCTCTTTCAGGCTCTCTGCTCAGCAGGGAGCCTGCTTCCCCCTCTCCCTCTCCCTGCCTCTCTGCCTACTTGTGATCTCTTTCTCTGTGTCAAATAAATAAATAAAATCTTTTTTTTTTTAAGAGTCTTTTATGGTTTGTCTCCCTCTGGTTTCACTCTTGTTTCATTTTTTTCCTCTGTTCTCCTATGATCCTCTGCCTTGTTTCTTAAATTCCACATATCACATAATTGTCTCTCTTATTGACTTATTTGCTTAGCATAATACCCTCTAGTTCCATCCAAGTTGTTGCAAGTGGAAGATTTCTCTTTTATGATGGCTGCATTTATATATATATATATATCATCACAAGTTCTTTATTCATTCATCTGTCAATGGACATCTGGTTGAGCATCTTTTCATATGCTTATTTTCTATCCATATATCTTCTTTGGATATGTGTCATTCAGATTTTTTACTCATTTTTTAATTGGGTTATTTTCTTACTGCTTAGTTTTAAGAATTGTTTATGTATTTTGAAAACACTGAATGTGTGATTTGTTAATATTTTCTCCCAGTGTGTACTTAGTTTTTTGATTCTCTTAACAGTGGTTTTTTCAGGGCAGAAATTTTTCATTTTAATATTAAGTCCAGCTTTTTCTTTCATGGATTGTTCCTCTGATACTATCTCTTGAAAGTTGTTCACCAAACCCAAGATCACCTAAATTTTTCCTATGATTTCTTTCAGAAGTTTTGTAGTTTTGTGCTTTGCTTTTAGGTCTCTGATCCATTTTGAATTAATTTTTATGAAAAGTGTAAGGTTTGTATCTAGATTCATTATTTTTCATGTAGACATTCACTTGTTTCGTTACCATTTGTTGAAAAACCTTTTTTTAACTGAAATGACTTTTCTCCTTTGTTAAAGATCAGTTGACTCTACTTGTGTGGGTGTCTTTCTGGGATTTTTATTCTGTCCTGTTACTCTATTTGTCTCCTGCCCTCCTAGTACCATGCTGTCCTGATTACTATAGCTTTACAGTAGGTCTGGAAGTTAGGTAATGTTAGTCCCACAACTTTGGTCTTCCTCTTTAGTATTATATTGACAATTCTGGGTGCTTTGGATTTCCATATATACAGTTTGAATCAGTTTGTCAGTATCCACAAAATAACTTACTTGAATTTTTATTGAAATTTCAGTGATTATAGGTCAATGGGGGAATTGATGACATCTTGACAATATTGGGTCTTCCAATCCAAGAACATAGAATAGATATCCATTTATTAAAAGCTTCTTTGATTTATCTTATTGTAATTTTCTACATATAGATTCTTTACACATTTTAAAAGAATTATCCATAAGTACTTCATATTTTGTTGGGTTTATATGTACTTTAAATTAAACTAGAGCCTTGGACAAAGCACTTGACTATTAATCATATGCTTATCAATGAAACAAGAGAAGCAAGGCTTGTGTCAAGGAGAGTTGACCTAAGAAGTACAGGGGACTATCCTCCATATCTAAAACTGATAGCATGATATGGAGTAAGAGTTGAAGAGTTGGAAGCAAAGAAGGCTGCTTTATGGAAATGGACCCAATTGTGTTATTTATGTCCAAAATTAACTTACATCTAGCCTCATCAGTCAACTAGCATCATATCATACAAGTAGTAAGGACCTACATGTCTGAAATATACTTAGGATCTATTAATCTGTTAGGGTGATCATTTATAGATGGAGTAATTACTCCCCATTCTCTATAAATCATGTAGTCTCTTTTTATTCCATTCGAACACATTTTGTCAAATATAACCTTTTAAACATTAAGCTTCTGAGCTGCTTAGGAATCATCAAACATGTGCACACTCTCCTTTCCTTCTTAAGAGCTTCTGTTAGCTTCCTACTTCAGGGAAAACTTTCTGGGTCCTTTGGAAAGTAGAAAATTTTCTTTGACCCTATTCCTTCCATAATTTTATATTCAGCCACCCCCTTTGCAATAAACATATTTCTATCTCCACATACATATATATTTATTTGAAGTTTACTTCACTGCTTGGGTCTTTGGCTGCTACTATTTTTTTAATCACATATTGTCACATCTTAAGGGCAGATATAATAGAAAAATACAGTGAAACAGGCATTGAATAAATTCTTTGATGCAATAATGACTGTGTCTAGAGGGGCTCGGCCAACAGGCTTAATGCCAACAAAATGATGCCAATGTCAACATAACAACATCAACTCCAAAACAATGCTATTGATACCAGCATTTTAGTATTTGAGTAATATCGTTGGCACTAGTGGAGAATGGACCTAATATAGGCTATTAGATCCCTTGCTGGCTAAGAGTCACTCATTGCATGCCTTCTGAGGGTCAGAACATGTGGCACAATTCATAAGTGGGAGATAAATTGGCAATTCAACACTATTTGATGGCATCCATATTCTATACCTTTTCTTGCTAGCAGGTATTTTAAAATGTACTTATTTTCAATTTAATAAAATAATATGGTAAAATGTGTAATGGAAAGACTTAATTTCTTTTGTTATTTTATTTTATTTTCATTTTTTTAAATTTTCAGCATAACAGTATTCATTGTTTTTGTACCACACCCAGTGCTCCATGCAGTCCGTGCCCTCTCCAATACCCACCACCTGGTTCCCCCAACCTCCCACCCCCCTGCCCCTTCAAAACCCTCAGATTGTTTTTCAGAGTCCATAGTCTCTCATTGTTCACCTCTCCTTCCAATTTCCCCCCAAATGCCTTCTCCTAACTCCCATGTCCTCCATGCTATTTGTTATGCTCCACAAATAAGTGAAACCATATGATAATTGACTCTCTCTGCTTGACTTATTTCACTCAGCATAATCTCTTCCAGTCCCGTCCATGTTGCTACAAAAGTTGGGTATTCATCCTTTCTGATGGAGGCATAATACTCCAGAGTGTATATGGACCGCATCTTCCTTATCCATTCGTCCGTTGAAGGACATCTTGATTCTTTCCACAGTTTGGCAACCGTGGCCATTGCTGCTTTAAACATTGGGGTACAGATAGCCCTTCTTTTCACTACATCTGTATCGTTGGGGTAAATACCCAGTAGTGCAATTGTAGGGTCATAGGGAAGTTCTACTTTTAATTTCTTGAGGAATCTCCACACTGTTCTCCAAAGAGGCTGCACCAACTTGCATTCCCACCAACAGTGAAAGAGGGTTCCCCTTTCTCCACATCCCCTCCAACACATGTTGTTTCCTGTCTTGCTCATTTTGGCCATTCTAACTGGTGTAAGGTGATATATCAATGTGGTTTTAATTTGAATCTCCCTGATGGCTAGTGATGATGAACATTTTTTCATGTGTCTGATAGCCATTTGTATGTCTTCATTGGAGAAGTGTCTGTTCATATCTTCTGCCCATTTTTTTATATGATTATCCGTTTTGTGTGTGTTGAGTTTGAGTTCTTTGTAGATCCTGGATATCAATCTTTTGTCTGTACTGTCATTTGCAAATATCTTCTCCCATTCCATGGTTGCCTCTTTGTTTTCTTGACTGTTTCCTTTGCTGTGCAGAAGCTTTTGATTTTGATGAAGTCCCAAAAGTTTATTTTGGCTTTTGTTTCCTTTGCCTTTGGAGACATATCTTGAAAGAAGTTGCTGTGGCTGATATCAAAGAGATTACTGCCTATGTTCTCCTCTAGGATTCTGATGGATTCCTGTCTCACATTGAGGTCTTTTATCCATTTTGAGTTTCTCTTTGTGTACGGTGTAAGAGAATGGTCGAGTTTCATTCTTCTACATATAGCTGTCCAGTTTTCCCATCACCATTTATTGAAGAGACGGTCTTTTTTCCACTGTATATTTTTTCCTGTTTTGTCGAAGATTAACTGACCATAGAGTTGAGGGTCCATATCTGGGCTCTCTACTCTGTTCCACTGGTCTATGTGTCTGTTTTTATGCCAGTACCATGCTGTCTTGGTGATCACAGCTTTGTAGTAAAGCTTGAAATCAGGTAAAGTGATGCCCCCAGTTTTATTTTTGTTTTTCAACATTTCCTTAGTAATTCGGGGTCTCTTCTGGTTCCATACAAATTTTTGGATTATTTGCTCCGGCTCTTTGAAGAATACCAGTGGAATTTTGATTGGAATGGCATTAAAAGTATAGATTGCTCTAGGCAGTATAGACATTTTAACAATGTTTATTCTTCTGATCCAAGAGCATGGAATGGTCTTCCATCTTTTTGTGTCTTCTTCAATTTCTTTCATGAGTGTTCTGTAGTTCCTTGAGTACAGATCCTTTACCTCTTTGGTTAGGTTTATTCCCAGGTATCTTATGGTTCTTGGTGCTATAGTAAATGGAATCTATTCTTTAATTTCCCTTTCTGTATTTTCATTGTTAGTGTATAAGAAAGCCACTGATTTCTGTACATTGACTTTGTATCCTGCCATGTTACTGAATTGCTGTATGAGTTCTAGTAGTTTGGGGATGGAGTCTTTTGGGTTTTCCATATAAAGAATCATGTCATCTGCGAAAAGAGAGAGTTTGATTTCTTCATTGCCAATTTGGATACCTTTTGTTTCTCTTTGTTGTCTCATTGCTGTTGCTAGGACTTCTAATACTATGTTGAACAAGAGTGGTGAGAGTGGGCATCCTTGTCGTGTTGCTGATCTCAACGGGAAGGCTGCAAGCTTTTTCACATTGAGAATGATATTTCCTGTGGGTTTTTCATAGATAGATATGATGAAGTTCAGGAATGTTCCCTCTATCCCTATACTTTGAAACGTTTTAATCAGGAACGGATGCTGGATTTTGTCAAATGCTTTTTCTGCATCAATTGAGAGGACCATGTGGTTCTTCTGTCTTTTCTTATTAATTTGTTCTATCACATTGATTGATTTGTGAATGTTGAACCATCCTTGTAGCCCAGGAATGAATCCCACCTGGTCATGGTGGATAATCTTTTTAATGTGCTGTTGGATCCTGTTTGCTAGGATCTTGTTGAGAATCTTAGCATCCATATTCATCAGTGATATTGGTCTGAAATTCTCCTTTTTCATAGGGTCTTTGCCTGGTTTGGGGATCAGGGTAATGCTGGATTCATAGAAAGAGTCTGGAAGTTTTCCTTCTGCTTCAATTTTTTGAAACAGCTTCAAGAGAATAGGTATTATTTCTTCTTTGAAAGTTTGGTAGAATTCCCCAGGGAATCCGTCAGGTCCTGGGCTCTTGTTTTTTGGGAGGTTTTTGATCACTGCTTCAATCTCGTTACTAGATATCAGTCTATTTAGGTTGTCGATTTCTTCCTGGTTCAATTTTGGGAGTTTACAGTTTTCCAGGAATGCATCCATTTCATCTAGGTTGCTTAGCTTATCGGAATATAACTATTGATAATAACTTCTGATGATTGTTTCTACTTCCTTGGTGTTAGTTGTGATCTCTCCCTTTTCATTCATAATTTTATTAATTTGGGCTTTCTCTCTTTTCTTTTGGATTAGTGTGGCCAATGGTTTATCGATCTTATTGATTCTTTCAAAAAACCAGCTTCTAGTTTCATTGATACGTTCTACTGTATCTCTGGTTTCTACCTCATTGATCTCAGCTCTAATCTTGATTATTTCCCTTCTTACGTGTGGTGTTGGTTTGATTTGTTGTTGATTCTCCAGTTCTTTAAGGTGTAGAGACAGCTGGTGTGTTCTGGATTTTTCAATTTTTTTGAGGGAGGCTTGGATGGCTATGTATTTCCCCCTTAGGACCGCCTTTGCTGAATCCCATAGGTTTTGGACCGAAGTGTCTTCATTCTCATTGGTTTCCATGAATTGTTTCAGTTCTTCTTTGATCTCCTGGTTGATCCAAGCATTCTTAAGCAAGGTGGTCTTTAGCTTCCAGGTGTTTGAGTTCCTTCTGAACTTCTCCTTGTGATTGAGTTCCAGTTTCAAAGCACTGTGATCTGAGAATATGCAGGGAATAATCTCAGTCTTTTGGTATCAGTTGAGTCCTGATTTGTGACCCAGTATGTGGTCTGTTCTTGAGAAGGTTCCATGTGCACTTGAGAAGAATGAGTATTCTGTTGTTTTAGGGTGGAATGTTCTGTATATATCTATGAAGTCCATCTGGTCCAATGTGCATTCAATGCTCTTGTTTCTTTATTGATTTTCTGCTTCGATGACCTATTTCTGAGAGAGGCATGTTAAGATCTCCTACTATTAATGTATTCATATCAATATGACTCTTTATCTTGATTAACAGTTTTCTTATGTAATTGGCTGCTCCCATATTGGGGGCATAGATATTTACAATTGTTAGATCATCTTGGTGGATAGTCCCTTTAAGAATGATATAGTGTCCTTCTGTATCTCTGACTACAGTCTTTAGTTTAAAATCGAATTTATCTGATATGAGAATCGCTACCCCAGCCTTCTTTTGAGGCCCATTGGCATGAAAGATGCTTCTCCATCCCTTCACTTTCAGTCTGGGTGTATCTTTAGGTTCAAAATGGGTCTCTTGTAGACAACATATGGATGGGTCCTGTCATTTTATCCAATCTGCAACCCTGTGCCATTTTATGGGCGCACTTAGGCCATTCACATTGAGAGTGATTATTGATAGATACGTTTTTATTGACATCGTGTTACCTTTGAAGTCTTTCTTTCTGTAGATTGTCTCTATATTTCTGTTCAATGCTATTCTTAGGATTTTTCCTGTTTTATAGAACCCCTCTTAATATTTCCTGCAGTGTTGGCTTGGTGGTTGCATAGTCTTTTAAGCCTTGCCGGTCTTGGAAACTCTTTATCTCTCTATCCATTTTGAATGTCAGTCTTGCTGGATAAAGTATTCTTGGCTGCATGTTCTTCTCATTTAGTGCCCTGAATATATCTTGCCAGCCCTTTCTGGCTTGCCAGGTCTCTGTGGACAGGTCTGACGTTCTTCTGATGAGCTTTCCTCTGTAAATAAGGAGCCTCTTTGTCCTCGCGGCTTTCAAGAGATTATACCTACAATTATGATTCCTCAATTTGACTATCAGGTGCCTTGATGTTTTTCTGGAATCTATAATCTTGGGTGGAGACCGTTCAGCCTCTAGTATATGAATGCTGATTTCATTCGCGAGATTGGGAAAATTTTCATGAAGAACTTGTTCCACTATATCTTCTAGACTTCTTTCTTTCTCCTCCCCTTCAGGGATTCCAATGATTCTGACGTTGGAACGTTTCATGGCGTCATTTATTTCCCTGTTTCTGTTTTCATGGTTTCTAAGCTGTTTGTTCCAGGCTTCCTCTTGATCCTTTCTCTCTATCTGTTTGTCCTCCAGATCACTAATTCTATCTTCTGTCTCAGTTACCCTAGCTTCGAGAGAATTTGGATTAGATTGGAACTCATTGAGAGCATTGTGAACCTCAGCCCTGGTAGCTTTTAGCTCTGCCCTAACATTGTGAACATCCTGTCTGGTCGCTTTCAGCTTGGCCCTAATCAATTCCATTTGTTCATCTTTCTCCAACCTAGCTATTGCCTAGATAATTGTTAGCCTGAATTCTCTTTCCGACATATTGTCTATGTTTATAGCCATTTCCTCTGTTGCAGAAGGTCCATCCTCTGTATTTTTCTTCTGTTGGGCATTCCTCCTCCTAGTCATTTTGGTGAGAGATGACTGAACAGATGTAGCTGGTTGTATCGACCATGGTGCAGTCTGGGTGCACCCTGGAACACTTCTGAGCAATCAGGATTCCCCACCCAAATGAGAGAAAAAAGAAAGGAAAAAGAAAAAAAAAGAGAGAGAGAGAGAGAGAGAGAGAGAGAGGAAAGAAAGGGAAGATGAAGGAGAAGGTTCAGCTCAAATGGGCCCCAAAGCAAGATTTATGAGGTATACAAACTCTTTTGTTATTTTAATCCACATGTGCTTTCTAGATTTGGAGACCTGAGAAGTCTTGGAATAAGGAATATAATTCTAAGCATTGCTATCAGTAGGTTAATGCCTTTTCCATTTGTATAGTTAGATGCCAGCCTTGGCCTAATGCCCAGACTTTACTGATCTTCTTGCCACACATCAGGTGGACACTTGATCTTCACTTGCCAGCTAGACCTCTTTTCATGCTTTATGTCAAATCCTAAAACTTTTCAGTTTTCCAAGAGAATCAGATAAACATAAAGAAGCTGGGACTCAAGCAAGATAAGAAACAAAGAATCCCACCTAACTGTAGATATTGCAACCTTGTTCCGTAGGCAAAGATTTTGCTAATGGAGAGCTCTGAGCCTTTGGGGAGATAAATGCTCCTTTAGGAGTATTTCCCTAATGATGTTTTCCATTTCTTAATCTGCTGAATTTCATAAATGATTGCCATTTTCCCCAAGACCTAGATTTTTATCTCTGTATCCGAGGTTGTTGCCTGAATTCCCCTAACTCCCTATTTGTTTTGATCTAGGAATAGTGTCAAGTCATGGATATTATGACCAAGCATCATTTATCTTTTCAATGATACCCTTGTTTAAAATATCATTAAAAATATTTCAGTTCTGGACTACCATAAATTATTTTATCCCATAAAGAGTGAATATCATATTTTATTTCCCCCACATATCTGAATCACCTTCATTCCATTTTTATTTATGTGCTACAGATATTTTAGAGAGTTTTATTTATTTTAGAGAGAGTTTTATGTGTTTCTATCACTGTATTAGCACTAGAGATTTAATGGTGAGAAAAAAAACATGACCTTGGTGTACCACTACCAGTTAGAATGTAGAAAGATACAAAAGACTTCTACTCCCATGGTAACAAGAATCCCACAGAGATAAAAACTATTTTTTTCCTATGGGTTAGAAAAGAGCAGTAGTCACTGGAAGCCCTGATCAAGCGAATTCCAGAAGGAAATGAGATTTTCACATGAGCAGAAAACTTTGGTCTAGTTTCAAGGCCAGGGGGCAGTTTTCTGGTCCGGGTGGGATGAACAGAAGAAACAGTGTGACACAGATAAAGAGTCTGAAGGGATGACAAGAAATTAGCTGAACCTTCAACAAAAACATAGGCCAGGAAAATAGACAGGAAGCTGAAAGAGTCACGGATACAGCAACATCAAAATTACTTAGCCTGAAAATTTTCTTCACACTATTTATTTTGTCGAGAAAGTGGTAGTGAGTGAAGATCTGGAAAAGAAAAATTACAGATATCTGTACATTTTTAGAGTTTGAATTCAAGGGCACTGCTTTAGTTGAATCAAAGAAAATGCCAGAAGTATCCGAAATGAAAGCCCAACTTCAATCCAGCTAAAATATTGACAAGATGAAAAAGTTAACTTTGCTTCAAAAGGTTAGAATTTGGGCTAATCATAGATTAACTCAATCTAATAAGAGTTGAAGTCCAGTTCTAAATCAGCTTAATTCTAGCTATAGAGAAAAAGGCTTACAATCTCTATAAAATAAGCAGAATAAAAGAAGAAATATATTTCATTATCTATTGTTTCATGTTTTTAAAATTACAAGATATATGGAAAGGTAAGAAAATATAACCTATTATCAAAAGCAAATATGTTTAACTAAAGAAGACCTGTAGATGGCCCAGTTGTCTGAACTGGCAGAATAGACCTTAAAACAACTATTATAATACTAAAGCATTTACAGAAAAAAAAAGAGGAGTGTGTGGTCAAAATATAAGATACTGCAGGAGAGAAATGAACATTTTCATAAAGAAAAAAATAGAAATGCTAGAAGTGAAAAATAAAAATAGCTGAAATCAACATTTTTATTGGATAGAATTTACACTGAATTGGACAGGAGAAGAAGAAAGCATCACTGGACTTTAGGATATATTAATAAAAAATATCTAATTGAAACAGAAAGAAAAAAATTAAAAACAAACATAAGCAAAGAAATCTTCAGGGTTAATATAAGCGGTCTATGGAATACTGTAAAGAGAAGAAAGAAAAAATGGGGCAAAAAAATCACTTGAAGAAATAATATAGATTAAATAACTCAACAAATCTCAAGCAGGATAAATATCAAGCAAACCATCATAACACACATCATAACCATATTATTGAAAACCAAAAATAAAGAAAAACTCTTAAAGCAGTGGGAGAAAAAAAAGACATATAGAGGGTAACAGCCATAAAGGCAATTGCTTATGTACTAACTGGTGACTAACATAACATCAAAATAATAATAATAATAATAATAATAATAAATTTTTTAAAAAGGTAATGGCTTAATTTGCCTCAGAAACAATGTAAGCCAGAAAATACTGCAGTAACACTTTAAATATTAAACATGTCTCATTTATTTTTTATTTTAAAATTCTTTAAATGATAATTGACTAAAAGCAAAAATAATAAAATGTATTGTGGGGTTTGTAATATATGTAGAAATAAAAAGTCTTTAAATTTAATTTTTTGATGTGGTTGAGTTTAAGTCTACCATCTTGCTATTTGTTTTCTATTGCTTTCTTATTCTTTCTTTTCTTCTTTGGACTAAGGGATATATATATATACATATATATGTATAGCCTTTAGAACCAAATCACTGATTACTTTTATTTTATTTTAATTTTTTCTTCCTTCTTTTAAATTAACATGTATTATTTGCTTCAGGGGTACAGGTCTGTGAATCATTAATCTTACACAATTCACAGCACTCACCATAGCACATGCCCTCTCCAATGTCCATAACCCAGCCACCTCATCCCTACTCCTCAACCCCCAGCAACCTTCAGTTTGTTTCTTGAGATTAAGAGTCTCTTATGGTTTGTCTCCCTCACCATTTTTAACATTCCATTTTCTCTTTTCTAGCTATACTTCTTTGCATTATTTTCTGTGTCTCCTCTTGGTATTAAAACATGTATTCTAAACCTTTTACAACTTAATTTGAATTAATTTTATGCCACTTTACATGTTATGTAAAATGTTACATAATATTGTCCTGTTTACCTCATTCTGCTTTAGAGAAGGGCCAATTAAAAGGCAGAGATCATTAGCAACCTCGGATACAGAGATAAAAATCTAGGTCTTGGGGAAAATGGCAATCATTGGGGATGTGGAGAAAGGGGAACCCTCTTTCACTGTTGGTGGGAATGCAAGTTGGTGCAGCCACTTTGGAGAACAGTGTGGTGATTCCTCAAGAAATTAAAAGTAGAACTTCCCTATGACCCTGCAATTGCACTACTGGGTATTTACCCCAAAGATACAGATAGAGTGAAAAGAAGGGCCATCTGTACCCCAATGTTTAAAGCAGCAATGGCCATGGTCGCCAAACTGTGGAAAGAACAAAGATGCCCTTCAAAGGACAAATGGATAAGGAAGATGCGGTCCATATACACTCTGGAGTATTATGCCTCCATCAGAAAGGATGAATACCCAACTTTTGTAGCAACATGGACGGGACTGGAAGAGATTATGCTGAGTGACATAAGTCAAACAGAGAGAGTCAATTATCATATGGTTTCACTTATTTGTGGAGCATTACAAATAGCATGGAGGACAAGGGGAGTTAGAGAGGAGAAGGGAGTTGAGGGAAATTGTAAGGGGAGGTGAACCATGAGAGACTCTGAAAAACAATCTGAGGGTCTTGAAGGGGCCGCGGGGGGTGGGAGGTTGGGGGAACCAGGTGGAGGGTATTGGAGAGGACACGGATTGCATGGAGCACTGGGTGTGGTGCAAAAACAATGAGTACTGTTATGCTGAAAATAAATAAAAAAATTAAAAATATATATATGTTGTTTATAAGATACTAAATACAAATATAAAAACACAGATAAGTTAAAAGTGACAAAATGGTACATATTGCATGGAGTACTGGGTGTGGTGCATAAACAATGAATTCTGGAACACTGAAACAAAATTAAAAAATAAATAAAATTTTTTTAAAAAGTGACAAATGGAAAAAAATGTACCATGCACATAAGGAATAGCATGGAGGGCCATAGGGGAAGGAAGGGAAAACTGAACAGGAAGAAATCAGAGAGGGAGACAAACCACCAGAGACTCTGGACTCTAGAAAACAAACTAAGGGTTACAGAAAAGAAGGGTGTGGGCGGGATGGGGTAGCCCCATGATGGGTATTAAGGAAGGCATGTGTTGTGATGAGCACTGGGTGTTATACACAACTAATGAATCATTGAACACTACATCAAAGATGTTGGCTAACTGAACAGAAAAAATATATATACCATACATATATTAATTGTATGATAGCTGCATTGATATCATTTAACATAGAAAAGGAGCATTAACTGAGATAAGGACATTTTATAATAAAAGTTCAATTTATTAAGAACTAAATGTCATATATATATACATATATATATAAATATAAAACAGAACTTCAAAATTTGTGAAGCAATATTTGAAAGAACTAGATGGAAAAATAGGCAAATATTTTTCAGGCACTGATAAAACAAATAGATATAAAAAATCCATAAGGACACAGAAGATATGACCAACATTATCAACCTACTTCACCTAATGGACATCTATAGACCACTCCATCCAACAACAGCAGAATGAACATTCTTTCACATGCACGTGGAACCATATGCTGAGGTCTAAAAGATATTTCAATAAGGGAATTTAATTGTACAGAATATATTCTCTGGCCACAGTGGAATTAAATGAAAAATTAATAAGAATAAATTGTTCAGAAAATACAAAAATATTTAGAAACCAAAATATTCCTCCTAAATAACTTAAATGTCAAAGAAGAAATTACAAGGAAAACTAGAAAAAGGAAAATGAAAACAGCATATCAAAATTTGTAGGATGCAGCTAAAATTTTATTTAGAGTGAAAAATAATCTTAAAATCCTTATCATATAAAAGAAGGAAGGTTTTAAATCAATAATCAAAGCTTTTACCTTAAAAAAGTAGAAAAAGAAGAAAAAAATGAAACTCAAATTAAGTAGAAGGAAAATACTGGTAAGTCAAGATCACTGAAATAGAAATCAGATGAAAACTGAGAAAATCAATAAAGCTGAAATTAGTTTTTTCAAAATATTAATAAAATTGAAACATATTAAGCACTGAAAAACTTGAAGCATTTTTAGACCACATAGAAAAGAATGAGCTAACAAAGACTGAGAAGGAACAGCCAGAGAAGTAGGAGGAAAACCTTCTGTGATATCACAGAAGCCAAAGAAGGAAAATATTTCAAAAAGGAAGGAATGGCAGCCAGTGTCTAATACTATTGAGGTACCCACTAAGAGGAGAACATGAAAATGCCTGATTGATGTATTGGTAACATAGATTTAGATGTTGTTGACATCTAAAAATTTCAGCGCAAGAGGCATTCAACAGATGAGCTAAGGGGACTCAATAAATTCCCATAAATTATCAAGTTTTTATGTAGGCAAATGACTTTTTCTGTGGAAAGGACTTAACAGATTTCATCATATACTCTCCATGAGGGTCGACTGCCTTCTTCCCCCTATTTGGGGTGTGTGTGTGTTTGTGTGTGTGTCCATTTTTAGATTCTGGTTCTTGCAGATGCTTGTTGAAGAATACTGATATTTAGTTTATCTTTCACACATTAACAGAGAATAAACTTTAAACTGGTTCTGTTTTTGTTTTGTCTTCTGATGAGCAGCATGAAGGAATTCTGACAACCTTTCAGGTAGAATTTTTAGTATTGGAGAAAAAGTGCTGAATTTAGGCTCAGAAAAATGGAATTTTTAGCCACTTCTTAGCTGTGAGATCTCGAATTAGATATTTAAACCTATCACACATCAATTTCTTTGTCTGTAAAATAGGCAAAATAATATTAATCTAGAAGTGTTATTGGAGGATAAAATAAGATGTTGATTTAGAAAGCACTTTGCAAGTTATGAAATGCTATAAAATGGTAATTATTCTTTACTACATATACTTTATGAAAAGAGATGTAAAAAATGGAAGAGAGAGTCTTAATTCATGTTGTGGTAGGAACAAATGGATGGAGTAAAGGAGGAAGCACTTTCCTGGCATCTTAAGGAAGGTGGCTCCTGGGCTTTCCACTATGCTAGTATTCCCAGCATTGACTCCCATCAAAACAAAACCAACCAAAACTAAACACCTTTATGAGGTGGATGAAAGCACATCACAGAAACCAGGAAGTTAGGCCAAAGGTCTTCATTCACTTTTTTGGTAAATAGAACAATCTAATAGAGTTAGGTACATTTTATGCAAAGCAGAATATAAGATGACATTTAGTTTGGGAGTAAAATCTTCCAAGGCCTAAATGTTGCCTCCTCTTCCTTTGCCAAATAGCTGCTTATTAGTTTCTCATGGTTTCACTTCTGGAAGAAGTTTGTATTCATGTATGATAAGGGTGACAAAATGCATTTTCTTATCTCCATAGCAGAAAGACTTTTTCTTAGCCTACCTGTCAATGAAAACAACAAACTCTTCAGTGCTGGAAGATCTAAAATGCTGACTCGGAGCTAGTTCCTTTTCGGGGAGGACTTGTTTTCATTAACTTCTCCATTAATAGTACAAATTGCTTTATTGAAATGCCCAATGAAATCATCCTATTCTGTCCTCCTCCACAGCAAGTGTTTTGAGATATTGCTACTGATTCTGTGAAATAAAATATGGTCCAGCTTTGACAAGTCAAGATGAAGTTGCAGCAGGCCCTTGCCATTCCCTCCCCTCATGGCCAAAGAGAAGCCCACAGCATTCCAGACTGTGCAGGGACTATTATTAGAGAAGCCTTCAGATTGATCTCCCTACATTGAGTACTTTTTGGTTTGTATCATTTGTTATAAAAGCAGCTGAGGACAACTCCAGAGACTATAATGGGAAATGACCTCTTGGACCATATTGGTGCCAAATCACATTAAAAAGTAATGCAGGTTTCCTGAAAATTGAAATGTCTTTTTAAAAAAATTCAAATACAAATATACTTGAGAAAATATTTTCAAAGGAATTAAACATATTTTGTTATTATTTGGGGTCTTTTGTTAATTATTGTCAATTATCCTGTATTAATTTTTTACACTGTATTGATTTTTAAAAATATGTTGGGTTGTGCCTGGAAACTAGCAAATTTTTTTTCTTTGCAATTATCTCCTTTCAGTGTAGCCCCATGAGAGGACGTGAGTCTTTTTTACTATTATTATTAACATATGATGTATTACTTATTTTAGGGGTACAGGTCTGTGATTCATCAGTCTTACACAATACACAGCACTCACCACAACACATACCCACCCCAATGTCCATCACCCAGCCACCCCACCTCTCCCACCCTTCTCCACTCCAGAAACCCTCACTTTGTTTCCTGAGATTAAGAGGAAATCAGAGAGGGATACAAATCATAAGAGACTCTTAATCTCAAAAGACTTGTGTCTTATTTCAACAATGCTATCGGTGCTTAAAATAGTTCTTAAAATGTATTTTGGTTTTGTCAGAATACTTTCCTGTTTGACCTCCTTTATCAGATTTGTCTCCAAATGAGTCTTGACTACTTGGAGAAATGAAATCTGCCCTCAGTGATGAAGATTTTCTACTGACATTTTCATAAATCAACTTCAGGCTTTGAAGGTTATATTTTAAAAAGGCATTCCAAAAATGGTTTTAGGGTTGCCAGTATTATTGAAGATAAGTATATATTATTTTTTACTTTGTCAAAGATAGTTTGATACCTAATCCTGGGTTTACCCAGAACTTTCTCACTTTTGGTAGCAAAGTCTGCATCTTAGAAAACCTCTCAGTACCAAGAAAAAATGAAAAGCTTCCTTAGGAAGGGGACTACAGTTGCCCTTTAAACCATACAGGGATTAGGAGTGCTGACCCCCACCCAGTCAAAAATTTGCATATAACTTTTGACTCTCCCAAGACTTAACTAATAGCCTATTATTGACCAGAAACCTTATTGATAACACAAATAGTAGATTAACACATATCTTGTATATTTTATATTTTATATAATCGATTTTTACAATAAAGTAAGCTGGTGGAAAGTCATGTTAAGAAAATCATAAGTAAGAGAAAATATGTTTACAGTACTATACTATAAAAAATCTGGGTGTTAATAGTCCCATGTGGTTTAAACCTGTGTTGCTTAGGGTCAACTGTATTTTTATTTGGATGATGGCGATCTTAGAATCTCTTCTACTCTATTAAAACATATAGAATTTATAGCTTGGCACAAAAGAGCTCAGAATAAAGACTTTGTCTTCTAGCTTTCTTTCCAGCTAGGCATGGTCATGTGATTAAGGACTGGACAATGGGACATAAATGTTACTATTAAATAGAACTTATGAGAAATGTCCTTAAAGTGAAGGGACATGCCCTACTTCAACCTTCTCTGTACCTACCACTATATTGAATACTGAGGTAATCTTGGGGAGGAAAGTCACATCCAGTAGAGCCTGGGTCATTGTCACTGTGGGGTACCATATTAGCTCCAGATTGTTTATCTCTGTAATTCTTGACTGAGAGAGAGGGAAGTAAATGTTTTATTTGTAAAGCTGCTGTTATTTGAGATCTTCCTGTTACTCGGGAAAGCTGAATCAAATCCTCTAACATGATAGTAAAAAGTTTTCAAAGAAAGATATTTTTTCAACTTCTTCATGATCAGAGGAGAATCTAGACTTTAGACATGATTACTCATCTTAGTTTTGCATGTTGAAATGTCCTCAGATTCACAAAGTTCTAAATGTAAAATTAATTTTAATTTACCTTAATTTAAGGTATAGAACAGAGGTCAAAGTGATGTTTTACAAAGGAGGAAGAGATCAAGCCCGACCTCTACTTTTCTGAAGTTTTTGTAGCAATTCCTACCAAGAGACTTTGGAGGTGGGAATTATGTTGAGTTTGGAGGTCTTGAAACACTTCACCATGCTTGTCTAATGACAGCCCACTCTCCTGGCTGTCCTTGTACCTCTCTATTTATTCCCTCTGACAATGCTTCGGGGACCCTTCTTGTTTCACCAATATATTTTTCTTTTTTGATGTACTTCTCTTCCCTCCTCCTTAATTCAATATTTTTCCCCTTTTATGCCATATTTTAATTGAACTCATCTACAGTTTTATTGAAATATACTAAATGTATTTAAGGAAAAACTCTATATACATAGGCATATCATTCTTTATTTTACCTTTATATAGTTCCTAGCTTTTCTCTTAACCCATGGCTTGTTTGCCTTTGCCTTGATTCTAGCTGTTTTCCTCAATACAAATGTGAACTGGCTGTTAAATGTTAACTTGCTATTTTTAGAGTAATCTTTATTTTTTCTTTTCACCCCTATCTAAAAGAGACCACCTTTAATTTGTTTCGGTCTGGGCCAGGTATTTCAAATGTTTTTGGCCATAACTCAAACACTGCAGCCCAACATAGACACACACGCACACACACACACACACACACACACACACACTACATGAGGAGCACTCTGTTTTCAAGGCTTTTCTATTCCAGTCTATTTTGTTCTCTTCTATTTGGTTCAAACTGAATATTTAACAAATTAACAAAATTAATTTTACAATCCACCATCAGGTCATAGTACACAATTTCAAAAACACTAAAATATTCTTATTAGAAAGGAAAAGAAAGGGAGAATGTCCTTGATATTGTGCAGGACTCAAGAGTGTTTCCAAAAAGTCAGATAAATTAAAACCCACTGATAACTGCATTCATGGGATCAAAATTATATTTTTACTGTCAAAATAAAGCAGAGGATTAGATCTCATCCTTTGGATTTTAAACTACTATTATACCATTGATTATTTCCACAATTTTATCTCTAATCCAGACTTTCTGTTCCTACAGTTCCTACAGTCAACCTGGACAACCCTCTGGTATCTTTAAGGTGGATACTCTATCTGTTCACAATTCATACTGTGCACAATCCAAACTGATTGAAAAGAACTTTTTCTCTCTAAAGCTGTTTCCCATTGTGGACTCTATGTCTCTATTTGAGTGACATAAGCAGTCAGCCCAGTTAGAAAGCTGTCATTTTCAACTCTGCTTTTTTCCTCACCCTCCAACCCCCAAACCCATTTTTCATTATTCAGTAAGTCTTGCACATTTTAGAGCTTAAATATTTGCTGAACCCACCCCATGTTCTTCAACCCTACTGTCTTTGTCCAGTTTCTGACTCCCTATATCTCTTCCTGAGTTGCCACCACAAGTTTTGAATCACTTTACTGCTCTAGTCTTCTCTGCCTTGCATCCCATTCCTCCACGCAGGTACCATAAGGAATAATCTACATTTCAAATCTATGATGCTCCTTTAATTAAATCTTTCAGTGACTTTGCATCACCTGCAGGATATAATCCAAGTTCCTTGGCTGTTCAAGAAACCCCTGGCCCTCTGGTCCTGGCTTATCACTCCAGCCTCATCTGCAGTTCTTTGTTTTGAAATAGATGTTCTGATGACAGAAAATTGCTCTAGCACACACAGTCAGCTAAGTTTCACATCTATGTCTTTGCTAATGCTCCGTCTGCTCCTTTTTCATCATCAACCTTTAAAACTAGTTTCCCTTTGAAAAGCCTTCCAGGGAGACTCCAGGGTGAATTAAATATCTCTTTGTTCTGCTTTCAAGTGTCTTGTGATTTTTCTCCCATTTTACTCATCATATTGTTCTAGTTATTTGTTTAAATATGCATCTTCTTATTAAAATACATTGTAGACCCTCAATAAATATGTTCAATAAAAACATAAATTCAGTTATCCATTAATGAGTGAACTAGAAAGTAGTAATGTAGTGCATGGAACAGAGACACAATAGAAATAATTTTATTTGATTCTGAATATGAGATGAGCTGGAAACTGCTATCTGATAGATTTGATTCATTTGATTTTCTAGTTGGATAGGTGTCCTTTGTCCTTTGCCTTCCATAATTCTACATGTGAACTCCCTGAATTGAAGGCTTGGATATGGTGTCCTTTGCTTTGAGGGGAAAAAAAAAGAAAAAAAAAATCTCAGTTTACATTGTTTTCTGTAAGCAGAACTGTAAGCAGGATTGGCTCAATAATATTTCAGGAGATTGATATTGATGATATCATTCCTGACAAAGGAACTACTTCAACCAACTTTACATTTTGTTTTATGTTTCAAATTTTACAAATTCTTAGAAAACTAGTCCATTTGAATGAACCATTTGATGGCTCAAAGATTAATTTCTGACTAAAAGGAAATTGGGCTAACCCACCTGTGTATAATATTTGGCAGGAAGTTAACTAGCTTCAGAATAAAAAAAAAAAAGTCAGCAAATATAAATCTCTCTTCTAGAAAGCATCTTGAAGAAATGTTAGATAATTTATGACTTTTTATTTATAATCCTAAAATTTGCTCAAATGCCTTTTTATTCTTTATGTATAACTATTCAACTATAGTAAAATTTCTATCATATTGAAAGTATCTTTTAACTTTCTCTAAATTGAGCATATACGGATGCCTGGGTGGCTCAATCAGTTAAGTGTCTGCCTTCAGCTCAGGTCATGCATGATCTCTAGGTCCTGGAATTGAGCCCCGCATCAGGCTCCCTGATTAGAAGGGAATCTGCTTCTCCCTCTGCCCCTCACCCCACTCATGCTCTCGCTTTCGCATTCTCCCTGTCTCTTTCACAAATAAATAAATAAGATCTTTAAAAATATATAAATTGAAAATATATTTCAGTTCTTCTTTTGTCAAGACCTAGTCTACTTGTCAGAGATAGCATTTTTTCAATTTATTTTTTAATTCCAGTATAATAGGCAGAGTGTTAGTTTCAGTTGTCCAATATAGTGATTCAACAATTTTGTATATCACTCAGTGTTCATGAAAGTAAGTGTACTCTTAATCCCCTTCACCTAGTTTATCTATCTCCCCACCCACATTCTGTCTGATAACCACCACTTTGTTCTCTATTTTAAAAGTCTCCTTTTTTGTCTCTTTATTTTCTTTGTTCATTTGTTTTGTTTCTTCAGTTCCACATATGAGTGAAATCATATTTGTTTTTCTCTGACTGAATTACTGCACTTAACATTATACCCTCTAGATCCCTCCATGTTGTTCAAATGGCAAGAGTTCACTCTTCTTTATCACTATTTTCCATTATATATCTTCTTTATCCATTTATCTGTTGATGAACACTTAGATTGCTTCCATATCTTGGCTGTTGTAACTAATGCTTCAAAAAATGTAGGAGTGCATATATCTTTTTAAATTAGTGTTTTCATTTTCTTTGGGTAAATACCCAGTAGTGCAGTTACTAGATCATATAGTGATTTTATTTTTAATTTTTTGAGTAATCTCCATACTATTTTTCCATAGTGATTACACAAGTTTGCATTCCTACCAACAGTGCATGAAGGTACCTTTTTCTCCACATCCTTGCCAACACTGTTGCTTCTTATGTTTTTGACATTAATCATTCTGAAAGATATGAGATATGAGCTATAAGATACTAGGTGATATCGCATTGTGGTTTTGGTTTGCATTTAAAGAGAGATGACATTTAATTAGGAGAAAGACTCATGCATAGAAACTGTAAAACCTGCACATTGCTAATGCTTGAGAAATTTGGATTTCTAATCCTTTTAATAAACCTTAGAACTAGGTCTGCATGTCACAAAGGAGGCAGACTGATCATCTTTTGTGCAAGTTACAAAGAACTGTTTGTATGTCCAGGCCAGTTGGGCTAAAATAGAGTGAACATGGGGCAGTGTGGCATAACATGGGATTGCAAAAGTGTCTGAGTGAAAGATAAGAGTGATTTAAAATGAGAAGTGTAGTAAAAGAACTATAAATAGAGGACTTAGGCAAATGTTCTCTTCCATTATTTTACTCAGGTCACCTGTAGCCAGCACAGTACAACATGGCCAGAATAGCATCTCTCTTGGAATGAGACTTAGGCTGCTCTTGAAAAGCCAAGTAGGAACCAGAGATGCCCAGTTTTGAGGACAGTAATGCCTGAGGAACCAAGAAGAGCCTGTGAGGCTCACACATGGTCTGGTCTAGGTGACCAGGATAGAAAAGCCTACAGTGAAGGAAAAAAAAAAAAAAAAAAAGCCTACAGTGAACTGGGGATAAATGTTTAATTACTTACAAAGAGTATATATTTGTTTGGAGAATCCATTGGAATTGTGATTGCAGCATTGTTTCTGAATTTAAGGATACTGTTATTCTTTTCATCTGTCACAACTAAAATGGGACATAACTGTACTTATCATTTTAAATACCACATGTGCTTTTTTGACATAGCTACTGTGTGAGCAAGAAGGGAGAGAAGAAAGATTGCCAGAAACAGATATATACAAATCCATATGTACTTACATTTAATACATATTTGACAATGAGATTTAATATTTGCTGGCATTTACTCCAATGTTTTTCTTTGTCTTAAAGGACTGAGGTTTATTTTCAAAATGATTTATCTCTATGGCTCATACTAATACATCACCACTTTAAAATTTTGCTTCATACAGCTGTAGCATTACCCATATGCCACAGGAAAACAAACCTTTTTAATATATGAAGGGTGTCAATGTTAGTCATGTGATTTGTAATGCTTTTGCTTAAATATTGATTTTTTTCAAATTCAATTTTTATTGATTTCTCTTAAATATTAATCATTTCTAATGACAGCTTAAAAAATAGGCTGAGCCCCTTGAACATTCTTGCTATCCACTCTTTCTAGAAATAGAGTACAATTTTAGTATGCTTCAAATTAAGTCAAACAAAAACATACTGCTTTTTTATTTAAAGGTTTAATGTCATAAATCAAAATTCTATTTGCGCCGAATCAAGGGATTTATGCAGAGTATTAACTGTGGCTATGCAGTTTCTCCATGAACAATCCAATCCATCTGTGATCTCTAGCCAGTTTATCTGTAACCTGCCACCATCATTGCTTCCTGAACAATCATTCCTGGCCTATGGGACATCAGTGAAGTTGACTGGGCTTAACTTAAATATGACTAGAAAGTGGCAGACTGTCAACAGTTCCAGGGGACTAGGCTTCTAGGATATTAGTGTATGGAAGATGCCCAACTCTTCTTAAAAACAAAAGAAATGTCACTTCCTCACATTGGCTGTGTTTTAAAAGTTTGAGAGTTAAACTTGGCAAGGCTAAAGGTGAGGCTTACATACAACATTTAACCCCTCTAGCTTGGTTTCCCCATCCAAAATATGAAGGAAATAACGCTTGTCACTGGCTGTTAAGATCTTGGTATGGATACGTGAACTACCACTGGTGGGTCCTTGAAAGAAAGGCAGATTAGGCAGTTACCAACTTGAGAGGGTTTGTATTCAGAATTTTTTTTTTCTACATGGGTTGAAATTTTGGGATATGTTTATCCATATAAGCAATTTATAAGTGGTAATAGGATTTCAATCCAGTTCACAAAGACTTTTAAACCCATAAGGCAGCTAAAAAATAAGGGTTTTTATATGAATTCTGGATTAATGAATGAAATATTTTAACCTGTAAGGTTAAAAAAAAAAAAAAAAAGGAAACATTGTTGAAGTACTACAGTGGAAGACCACAAGGGAAGGGAGGAAAAACTGAATGGGAAGAAATCAGAGAGGGAGACAAACCATGAGAGACTCTGGACTCTGGAAAACAAACTGAGTGTTACAAAAGGGAGGGGGGGGGTGGATGGGGTAACCAGGTGGTGGGTGTTAAGGAGTGCATATGTGGTGATGAACACTGGGTGTGATATACAACTAATGAATAATTGAATACTACAACAAAAACTTATGATGTACTATATGCTGGCTAACTGAACATAATAAAAAAAATACTAGAAATTAAAGAGAAATGCAATAAAGCAGGATGGTTTTTTTTTTCCTCTTGGTTTTTGGTGATGATGTTTCAGAAAAATGACAATGAGAATGTGGTTAATGACAAAATTAAAGAATATTTCTGTATTTTAAGAAATTTTTTTTTTCTGAACCTAATGTTTATTTGTCTTTGGCATAGGAAATTTGGAAAACAAAGATAAACCTACAAAAACATAAAAAATAATCTTCCACCAGCCAGAGATATTTATTATGAATACATTTACCTTCGCTTTTAATTTAAACTAAACAAGACATTCAACTTTGCCTTTCTTTAATAAAAGTGCCTCATCACCACTATACTTTTATTTAACCACCATGGTAAAACTTCTGTCTCACAAATAAACAGGGCTAAAATACAGTATAATAAGTAATATATCCAAGCATCTGTTATGGTCATAGTGATGAAGAAGGAAGCCTGAAGGTTGAGAAGTTAATTAGGCAAAAAGTCTAGGCCTGGTGAACTAAGGAAAAAGGATATGGAGGAAGTAGTATGTACCAAGGACCAGAATTAAAAAGAGACCACTGTATGCTTATAAATACAATGAGTTCTGTATATGAACTACTAATGAATTTTCAAACTATTTATTTAACTTTCTTTTTTTTTAATTGGGGTGAATTTTATAGATCACAAAATTAGCCATACTGATGTGTATACTTTTGTGACATTTAGTACCTTCACAGCATTGTGCAACCATTACTTCTATCTAGTTCCAAACATTTTGACCACTTCAAAAGAAAACTTAGATCCATTAAGCTTCCCTCCCCAACCCTCCTCCTACCCAGCCCCTGGAAATCCATCCCCATTGATTTACATATTCTGGATATTGCATATAATGGGATCATATAATCTGTGACCTTTTCTCTCTATTTAACTTCTTTTTGAGCCTCAGCCTCCCTCCACTATATTTTTGACTTAACAAGTACCTTATGGGATCATTCTGTGATTAAAAATGAGGCATGTAAAATACCAAACAGAAACCCTGGAGCCATCCAAACTGTCCGATTGTTTCTCTTTCACTGTTTGGCTTTAAATTGTCGCATATATTTCTGTACGTGAAAAGATATTACAATAATCTGTGAGGACTTACTTAAAATAAGCTTTCCTCTCTTTCATTAATTAACTGCTCTTGTGACCTGTTAATGTGGGTATTTCTAAGGATTTTCATTTTGGCCTGTGGTGCTGCCCTGTTCCCTCACCTCATCTCCTGCCTTCTTTTCTAAACATAGTTGTATTTCCATCTATTTGGTGGGTCCTGGGAATTTTCTTTTCATATCTGTGAAAACAGCAAGCTGACAAGCTTCTCCTTGGCATGACACAGCATGTGTGAATCTATGTTATGTCCAGCGACTTTGTTCATAGTTAATTTGTTAAATTCCTTTGGAGAACAGACATGGCGTTCCCCACTGAGCAATCAGCACAGCTGTGAAGCCAGGCAGTGGCCAAACAGAACCCAGTGTGAAATGTGTATTCAAAGCCCAGAGACTGTGGTCATGGCTGAGCCCCTGAAAGTTTACTGGCCTCTCTGGGAATATGAAGCATAACTTGTCCTGGAACCCCACATTGCCAGTGGATCTTAGATGCATAAGTTGCCTGGCTGTGAACGTTTAATAGACACAAACAAGCAGAAGGCGATGCTCAACAGTGTGTTGTAATCCCATCCCTCCCTATGTTCTTCCCTCCTTTGTTCCTGTTTTCCTTTCCCTTCCCTTCTCTTCCCTTCCCCTCCCCTCCCTTTCTTTCCTTTCCTTTCCTTTCCTTTCCTTTCCTTTCCTTCTTTTTTGTTATCCTAATGTTTCCCTTCCATCTCTACAGCTGCTTTGATCTTGGTATGGCGCTCTTTTGACAATTAAATGATGGGGACTGCCCCCTGACAAATCTTTATGAAGGGAGCTGGACTTTAAAAAGAAATAAACTAAACCTTAGGCACAACTTGTGTGAGTCAAAAAGAGACCATGTACCACTACCTTGCTTTGGGTAGACAGTGGGTGGGCAAAAATGACCGCATGTGCACAGTCTTCAGTAAGCACTCCTATTAAAGCTCCCCACCCCAGCTGAGATGATCAAAGGCTGTTTTCCCCAAAGCCAGTCTACAAATTGTGGAAGTCAGCTTGGCATTCAGAGGTCAGAATCATATGTTTCCTTAAAATATTCCATATAGTCCAGGACCAGACCCTTGTTGTCATCAATAGAAAAACAAGCACAGGTTGGACAAAAGATTTCAAGGAAATGGGCCAAACAAGATTATCATAAAACTTGGTCTCTCTTTGTGTGTCTTTATTCAGGGAAGGTTGGTTCTTTTAGGCTACTGTGATAATGGCTAAAAGGCAGAACCTGACAAAGAAAAATGTGAGAATCTCATGAAAAAGGATTTTTCACAATTCCCAGGATAGTTCATGGAATTCTGCTGGAATTTTCCAGTCTTCCCATTTGGCGGAAGGATGATCTGCCTACAAGTTTGTTTCATAAAGTTGTTTAGGAGCATTATGTATAGAAAAGAAGTTTAAGGAAACTTCTGATTAGAAGTGTGTGTGTGTGTGTGTGTGTGTGTGTGTGTATGTGCATGTGTTTGTGCATACATGCACACATATATGGGGTGCTCTGAGCATTCTGCTAAATACTTTACATGTTATATCCTTTATTTTGATCAATGTAAGGTGGTGTTTGGAAAACCTGAAATTCAGAAAAAACAAAGCAACATGTGTAAATTGGTCAGGTAGCTAGTAGGTGTCAAGATCAAAATTTGAACCCAAGTCTCTCTGACTCCAAGTCTGTGTATTTTCCACTGTGTCAACTGTGCCCCCTGCCATCATACTGCCCAGTAACTGTTTACATAAGATGTAGTTTCCCCTCCCCTTACTAATTCCTTAAAGCTCACTCATTCAACAAATGTAGATTAGGTAATTTATACAAGCAATGTTCTAGAGGGTATAAAGGTGAGAAACACTTCCTACCCTCAGGGAGATCTCTGTTTAGGTACAGAGATAAGGCATGGAGTCAGATAATAAGAACAAAGGGACAAATGTGCTGGGGGAGCACTAGAGCAGGAGAAGTTCATGTCCAGCTGGGAGTACCCAAGAGGTTTCATAGAGGAGTGGCACTAGAGCTTGGCCTTGAAGGGTGGGATGATTAGGAAATGGAAATAGGGGAAGAATTTCAGCTGAAAGGACAGAAAAGAAAAGTGAAGAAGGGACTCATAGGTTGAGGGTGAGGAATTGTGAGTCTTCCAGTTTGTCTGGACTCTATGCTAAGATCAAATCAGGTCTGGACTTCAGTCTGAAGGTTTTGGACTTTGTGGTTTACTTTGTATTAGATATCTGCAAGGACAGAAATAAATAATGATGAGATATTACACCAGAAGTCACAAATGGATGATTAACAAGCAGATTATCAAATGCTGAAGTATTTTGTTGGACTAGAACAATGTTTAAAAATGTTTTTTGCAAACATTTAAAACAAAGGAATTTAACATAAAAATCTGAATTTCTAAGTTATGTTGTGTAGTCATTTGGCATAGCAATAATTGATTGCAACTGGGTAGAAGTTGTCCCTTTTAGACATGCCATACATGTCTTCAGTTTAACAGTCTCTGCCTAATCCAATACCTAAACTTTCATTCATTTATATTATCTACCTAATCCCTGTGGACTTTTGAGTTGCCAGTACCTGTGTTAGGGGGTCCCCAATGGATAGCCTATTGTCATAAAGTAGAAAAATTAGAGATTTAACTTAGTGGTCACACTGAGGTTTATATTGTTATCATAACCACATATTATATATATTGTTTATAATCCTATAAAAGTAGAAGCCTAGAGTTTATTGATAAAGATCAATAGATTTTTGAGGAGTCAAGATGGCGGAGCAGCGGTAGGCTGAGATGACATCAGGTAGCAGGAGATCAGCTAGATAGTTATCAAACCATCCCGAACACCTACAAATCCAATAGGAGATTGAAGAGAAGAAGAGCAGCAATTCTAGAAACAGAAAATTGACCACTTTCTGAAAGGTAGGACCTGTGGAGAAGGGAATCTGAAGTGACAGGAAGATAGACCATGGAGGGAGTTGCTGTCTCCTGGCAAATGATGGAGCAATGGAGCACAAAATTCAAACTTTTAGAAGTCTACTCCACTGAGGGACATCGCTCCTGAGGCTAAGCAGGGGTGGAGTCCTCATAGGGACAACGTGGTCTCAGGTCCCATGGGGTCACAGGAGGATTGAAGTTGTCTGAGTGTCACAGAGCTTGCAGGTATTAGAGCAGGGAAGCTGGCTATAGAGATGGAGCAGAGGAATGATCTCTCAGCTGGGTGTTACCTTAAACTGTGGAACAGTCAGGCCACTGCTCTTTGAGCAGGGATACAACAAGTGGCAGATCTGGAGAGACACCCCTGGAAGAGTGGCAGGGATCTGCTGGGTTTGGATACCCCAAATGGGGCTGTGTGCCAGAGATAGAAATGCTCAGTCACGGGCCAGGTGAGCTCAGAGTGCAGCCAGAGACCAGGGAGATGGGAGTGATTAAGAGCTTTTCTCCGAGGATGCACTGAGGAGTGGGGCCGTGACCTCTCAGCTCCTCCAGGCCAGAGTTTGGGAGGCTGCCATTTTCATTCCCATCTTCCAGAGCTCTATGGGAAGCATTCAGGGAACAAAAGCTCCTGAGAGGGAACTGAGCAGATTGCTTAGACAGGCCTCTGGCAAGGGTGGTGCAATTCTGCCTCAGGCAAAAACACTTGAGAATCACTACAACAGGCCCCTCCCCCAGAAGATCAGTAAGAAATCCAACAAAGACCAAGCTCACTGATCAAGGAGACCAGCGGAATTCCAGAGGAGGGGAAAGCAAAGCATGGAATTCATGACTTTCTCCCCAGATTCTTAAGCCTTGTGCAGTTAATTAAATTTTTTAAATTATTTTCTTATTCTACTTTTTTTACATTTACTCTTTCCTCTTTTAACATTTTTTAATTAGTTTATCTTAACAATACCTTTCCTAAAAAAAATCTTTTTTAGCCTTCATTACTATACTCATATTTTATCCTTCATTGTATCTAACTTTATTTTTTGCATACACATAGAGTTTTTTCATCTAAAAAATTTTGGGATACAATTTCTAATAGATCAAAATATACCCAAAATCTAGCACAGGGTTTGTTCCAGTCTCCAGCCTGAGCAAATTCTCTCCACTTTTTTTTTTCTTCTCCCAACCAACTTATTTTATCAACTCCCTTTTTTAGAACTTTTTAAAAATTTTCATCTTTATAGTCATATTCCATCCCTTTATCATATTTACCATTATTTTTGCATATATACATATAAGTTTTTCTTTCTATAAATTTTGGGAGGTAGTTTATTCTAAGAGACTAAAATACTCCCCAAATCAAGTGGGTGGCTGTGTTCTATTAACCAATATAATATATATATTTTTTAAATTTTTTTGAACTTCTTTATACCTCCTTTCTTCTCCCCATGATTTGGAGTCTCTTCTGATTTGGTTAAAGCACATTTTTCTGGGGTCTTTACCACCCTTTTTGTATTTTATTCTCTCCTTCATATATTCTTATCTAGATAAAATAATAGAGTGGAAAAACTCACCACAAAAAAAAAAAATAAATAAATAAATAAAAGAACAAGAGGCAGTACCAAAGACTAGGGACCTAATCAATACAGACGTTGGTAATATGTCAGATCTAGAGTTCAGAATGATGATTCTCATGGTGCTAGCTGGGCTCAAAAAAGGCATGGAAGATATTAGAAAAACACTGTCTGGAGAAATAAAAGCCCTTTTTGGAGAAATAAAAGAACTAAAATCTAACCAAGCTGAAATCAAAAAAGGTATTAATGAGGTATAATTGAAAATGGAGGCTCTTACTGCTAGGATAAATGAGGCAGAAGAGAGAATTAGTGATATAGAAGACCAAATGACAGAGAATAAAGAGCTGAGCAAAAGAGAGACAATTACTGGACCACAGGGGAGAATTTGAGAGACAAGTGATACCATAAGATGAAACAATATTCGAATAATTGGGATCCCAGAAGAAGAAAAAAGAGAGAAGGGTGTAGAAGGTATATTGGAGCAAATTATTATAGAGAATTTCCCTAATATGACAAAAGGAACAAGCCTCAAAATGCAGGAGGCTCAGAGAACTCCCCTCAAAATCAATAAGAATAAGTCCACACCCCATCATCTAATAGTAAAATTTACAAGTCTTAGTGACAAAGAGAAAATCCTGAAAGCAGCCCAAGACAAGAAGTCTATAACATACAATGGTAAAAATATTAGACTGGCAGCAGACTTATCCACAGAGACCTGGCAGGCCAGAAAGAACTGGCATGATATATTCAGACCACTAAACGAGAAAAACATGCAGCCAAGAATACTATATCCAGCTAGGCTATCATTGAAAATAGAAGGAGAGATAAAAATCTTCCAGAACAAATGAAAACTAAAAGAATTTGTAAACACCAAACCAGCTCTACAGGAAATATTGAAAAGGGTCCTCTAAACAAAAAGAGAACCTAAAAGTAGTAGACCAGAAAGGAATAGAGACAATATACAGTAACAGTAACCTTACAGGCAATACAATGGCACTAAACTCATCTCTCTCAATAGTTACCCTGAGTGTAAATGGGCTAAATGCCCCAATGAAAAGACACAGGGTATCAGAATGGATAAAAAAAAAACAAAACCCATCAATATGTTTTCTATAAGAAATGCATTTTAGACCCAAAGACACCTCCAGATTTAAAGTGAGGGGATGGAAAACAATTTACCATGCTAATGAACATCAAAAGAAAGCTGGGGTGGCAATCCTTATATCAGATCAATTAGATTTTAAGCCAAAGACTATAATAAGAGATGAGGAAGGGCACTATATCATTCTCATAGGGTCTGTCTAACAAGAAGATCTAACAACTTTAAATATCTATGCCCCTAACATAGGAGCAGCCAACTATATAAACCAATTAATAACAAAATCAAAGAAACGCAACAACAAGAATACAATAATAGTAGGAGACTTTAACACCCCCCTCACTGAAATGGACAGATCACCCAAGCAAAAGATCAACAAGGAAATAAAGGCTTTAAATGACACACTGAACCAGACGGACATCACAGATCTATTCAGAACATTCCATCCCAAAGCAACAGAATACATATTCTTTGGAGAATGGAACATTCTCCAAAATAGATCACACCTGGGTCATAAATCATGTCTCAACAGGTAGCAAAAGAATGGGATCATTCCCTGCATTTTTCAGACCACAATGCCCTGAAGCTAGAACTCAATCACAAGAGGAAATTTGAAAAGAACTCAAATATGTGGAGACTAAAGAGCATCCTACTAAAGAATGAATAGGTCACCCAGGAAATAAAAGAAGAAGTGAAAAAATTCATGGAAACAAATGATAATGAAAACACAACTGCTCAAAATCTGTGGGACACAGCAAAGGCAGTCCTGAGAGGAAAATATATAGTGATACAAGCCTTTCTCAAGAAACAAGAAAGGTCTCAAATATACAACCTAACCCTACAACTAAAGGAACTGGAGAAAGAACAACAGAGAAAGCCTAAACCCAGCAGGAGAAGAGAAATCATAAAGATCAGAGCAGAAATCAATGAAATAGAAACCAAAAGGACAGTAGAACAAATCAACAAAACTAAGATCTGGTTCTTTGAAAGAATCAATAAGATTGATAAACCCCCGGACAGACTTATCAAAAAGAAAAGAGAAAGGACCCAAATAAAATCATGAATGAAAGAGGAGAGATCAAAACCAGCACCAAATAAATACAAACAATCATAAGAACATATTATGAGCAACTGTATACCAGCAAATTTGACAATATGGAAGAAATGGATGCATTCTTCTAGAAGAATGGATGCATTCCTACCATAACTGAACCAGGAAGAAATAGAAAACCTGAACAGACTCATAACCAGTAAGGAGATTGAAGCAGTCATCAAAAATCTCCCAACAAACAAGAGCCCAGGCCAGATGGCTTCTCAGGGGAATTCTACCAAACACTTAAAGAACAATTAATACCTATTCTCTTGAGATTGTTTAAAAAAATAGAAATGTAAGGAAAACTTCCAAACTCATTTTATGAGGCCAGCATCACCTTGATCCCAAAACCAGACAACATCCCATCAAAAAAGAGACTTACAGACCAATATCCTCGATGGACACAGATGTGAAAATTTTCACCAAAATACTAGCCAATAGGACCCAACAGTACATTAAAAGGATTATTCACCATGACCAAGTGGGATCTATTCCTGGGCTGCAAGGTTGGTTCAACATCTGCCAATCAGTCAATGTGATACAATACATTAATAAAAGAAAGAACAAGAACCATATGATACTCTCAATAGATGCTGAAAAAGCATTTGAAAAAGTACAGCATCCTTTCTTGACCAAAACTCTTCAAAGTGTAAGGATAAAGGGTACATACCTCAATACCATCAAAGCCATCTATGAAAAACCCACAGCAAATATCATTCTCAATGGAGAAAAACTGAAAGCTTTTCTGCTAAGGTCAGGAACGTGGCAGGAATGTCCATTATCACCACTGCTACTCAACATAGTACTAGAAGTCCTAACTTCAGCAATAGACAACAAAAAGAAATTAAAGTCATCCAAATTGGCAAAGAAAATGTCAAACTATCACTCTTTGCAGATGATATGATACTTTATGTGGAAAACCCAAAAGACTTGACTCCAAATCTGCTAGAATTTGTACAGGAATTCAGTAAAGTGTCAGGATATAAAATCAATGCACAGAAGTCAGCTGCATTTCTAACAACAAGACAGAAGAAAGAGAAATTAAGGAGTCAATCCCATTTACAATAGCACCCAAACCCATAAGATACCTAGGAATAAACCTTACCAAAGAGGCAAAGAATCTGTACTCAGAAAACTATAAAGTACTCGTGAAAGAAGTTGAGGAAGACACAAAGAAATGGAAAAAATGTTCCATGCTCATGGATTGGAAGAACAAATATTGTGAAAATGTCTATGCTACCTAAAGCAATCTGCACATTTAATGCAATCCTTATCAAATACCATCAATTTTTCTCAAAGATATAGAACAAATAATCCTAAAATTTATATGGAACCAGAAAAGACCTCAAATAGCCAGAGGAATGTTGAAAAAGAAAGCCAAAGTTGTTGGCATCACAATTCTAGACTTTAAGCTCTATTACAAAGCTGTAACTATCAAGACAGTATGGTACTGGCACAAAAACAGACACATAGATCAATGGAACAGAATAGAGAGCCCAGAAATAGACCCTCAACTCTATGGTCAACTAATCTTTGACAAACCAGGAAAGAAAGTCCAATGGAAAAAAGTCTCTTCAACAAATTGGACAACCACATGCAGAAAAATGAAACTGGACCATTTTCTTACACCACACACAAAAATAGACTCAAAATGGATGAGAGACCTCAATGTCAGACAGTAATCCATCAAAATCCTTGAGGAGACCACAGGCAGCAACCTCTTCGACCTCAAGCACAACAACTTCTTCCTAGGAACATTGCCAAAGGCAAGGGAAGCAAGAGCAAAAATGAACTATTGGGATTTCATCAAGATCAAAAGCTTTTGCAAAGGAAACAGTCAACAAAACCAAAAGACAACTGACAGAATGGGAGAAGATATTCACAAATGACATATCAGATAAAGGGCTAGTATCCAAAATCTATAAAGAACTTATCAAACTCAACACCCAAAGAACAAATAATCCAATCAAGAAATGGGCAGAGGACATGAACAGACATTTCTGCAAAGAAGACATCCAGATGGCCAACAGACACATGAAAAAATGTTCCACATCACTCGGCATCAGGGAAATACAAATCAAAACCACAATGAGATACCACCTCACACCAGTCAGAATGGCTAAAATTAGCAAGTCAGGAAATGACAGACCCTGGTGAGGATGTGGAGAAAGGGGAACCTTCCTACACTGTTGGTGGGAATGCAAGCTGGTGCAGCCACTCTGGAAAACAACATGGGGGTTCCTCAAAAAGTTGAAAGTAGAGCTACCCTATGACCCAGCAATCGCACTACTGGATATTTACCCTAAAGATACAAATGTAGTGATCCGAAGGGGCACATGCATCTAAATGCTTATAGCAGAAATGTCCACAATAGCCATAGTATGGAAAGAACCTAGATGTCCATCAATAGATTAATGGATAATGAAGCTGTAGTATATATATACAATGGAATACTATGCAGCCATCAAAAGAAATGAAATCTTGTCATTTACAACGACGTGGATGGAACTAGAGTGAAATGCTGAGCAAAATAAGTCAATCAGAGAAAGTTAATTATCATATGATCTCCTTGATATGAGGAATTTGAGAGGCAGAGTGGGAGGTTTGGGAGATAGGGAAGGAAAAAATGAAACAAGATGGGATCGGGAGGGAGACAAACCATAAAAGACCCTTAATCTCACAAAACAAACTGAGGGTTGCTCGAGAGAGGGGGGTATGGAGAGGGTGGTTGGGTTATGGACATTGGGGAGGGTATGTGATATGGCGAGTGCTTGTGAAGTGTACAAGCCTGATGATTCACAGACCTGTAGCTCTGGGGAAAATAATACCTTACATGTTAATTAAAAATAAATGAAGTGTGTAAGGCCACTGAGGGTGTCTCTTAGACTGGTTTGGAGCTAGGAATAGAATAACCATATGCTTGGGTGAGTATGTCTTAGCTGAAGTCATGGACAAAGATGCAGTCACTGAAAGAAAGTCAGCCAGGATTTGAACACAGGTTAATCTAACTCCAAAGCCTACACTCTGCCTATGACCCATACTGCCATTTCCAAGGATAGTATGGGTTTACTATTGTTTATACTGTTTCTTACACTTGGGATGCGCTTTCTCTTCATCACTATGTCCTGAGATCAGAGCTCTTCCTCAAATCTCAGCTCAAGTCCCACATCCTGTACAGGGTTCCCCAGATTACTGTCAGCATTAATCTTTCCTGCCCATTCTTCCAGTGAATGTTTTTACTCCTCTAATATAGCACTTAGAATCTTAGAGACATTGGAAGATCTTGAAGAGTCATTTAGCCCAAGCCTCATTGTTACAAGAACATCCTCAACAACCTCAGGAAACCCCTCCTTCAACAATTCTATGAGCATCCAGTCCAAAATTTCAGAATCATCCCATTCCAATTAAAGACAGTTTCAATTGCTAGAATTTTTTTTTTTTAATATCCAGAGCTGTCTGTTTCAAATTCCACCCACTGGTACCAGCTTCACCTGTTGGAGTCCACTTCCTCTTTACCTGACAGACCTTCAGTTATTAAAGACATTTGTCATGTACCACTTTATTGCCCTTCCCAGGGCTAAACATCAGTTCCTGAGGCCACTCTTCAGGACATGTTGTGTTTGCTTCCTCATTGTCTTTTCCTTTTCATTTCAAAGTACTTCAGTTTGTCTATCCCCCTTTTAAAATATGATACTCAGAGCTTAACCCAATAATATAAATATGATCTAATCACTACCAAATACAGCAAAACTATTCATTGTTCTGGACATTTTTAGTACCTTAAATACAGCATATTATTTTATAGGTATTCTCATGGCCCTTATCTATTGACTTATATTGAATTCACAGTCAGTGACTTATTATAGTTGCTTTGGATCGTGGTTATTTTTAAATGTGCCTCTTCCTTCTTGTAATTATAGTCTTTGGATTTATCCAAAAGCATGTATTACTCATCTTTGTAATCACTTTGCTCAGCACAGTGCCTCTTGTGTAGTTGGAGCGTAATAAATGCTCTACCTTCTAACCAACATTGCTTGGAGTGATTTTCTAAAGGTGTATTTTCTTAAAAAGCTACAGCCAAAACAATGACACCATTTTGCCCCTTTATTAAGTGATGAAACTTTTTTGTCTGCTTGAGTTATTATCAAAAAAGGATTTAATGAAACAATGTTCTACTAAGAGAATATGAACTTTAAATTTGAGTTTAAAACACCAAATGAAAAGAAGACTGAAGTTTCTCCATGATAGAATGGAATTTATACCTCTGCTTTTTAAGGAACATGTCTGAACTCAGCTTTGATCTCTTGGAGTCTCTAAGAACCCTGTCTCTGCATTTTGCTACAATTAGTTTCTAAGTCAGCTGAGAGTATGTTGTACTCATCTGTCTTCCTAGCAAGGCTTTCTCTTAATAAAATGCTGAGAATTCATGCAAAGTGACCCAAATGTAGTTTCCAAGATTAGAAAGAGTAGATAATCAGGGGGAACATGCATACCATAGTAATTTTTAGGAAAAGTACTCAAGTGAAAAAATCATCTGAGTAACTTGAGAATATTTAAACATGAATTTAGCTGTTCATTTGCATCTAGATGACAGATGAAGAAAATAACTTAGTGTTTATCTGCAGTCAAGAAACCTAGAATCTCCACATTAAAAAGATCACAATAGGCCTTCTAATCCAAAATTTTAACAAGACTCTCCTCCAAAGCGTCCCTAACCATTATGAGGTTGTCTCTGAGAACTGGCAGCACTTAGGATTACATTTTTAAAAGTGTGTGTGTGTGTGTGTGTGTGTGTGTGTGTGTGTGTGTGTGTGTGTGTTTTAATCTGTCCTACTTTCAGAGTTGATATTCTTTAGGTACTGGATTTAGGATCATCTCTGACCTACTTCCCTGCTTGGTGGTGCAGTTAGAATAAATCATTTGCATTTCTTCTGCTTTGTACTTTATTCCTTGTGCAGTTTTCCTAGAGACAAATTATTTGTGAAACACAATAAAGATGGATCTTTGGCAGGCCAAACTGATTAGAGCCTCTCTATGTCATTTCAAGTTGTCCAAGATGAGTCTATTATTTTTAAGGACAGAGGCAGTAAGAATCCAAAGTATGGCCTAGGAATGGAGGTGGACATTAGAATACTAAAAATCTCCAAGACCAGGCCACCCTCCCTCTGGCCACCGTAAGTAAATACATAATCTAAATAAAAATATTGTGTTTGCTATGTAATTTTCCTAGTTCCTAGAAACATTCCTTCCCATAACACTTCCTCTGTCAAAATTCCAGAGTCCTTACTAAACAGAGGCTTCTGATTCATTTACAAATACACAAGGTAATTTCATTAATGTTACCAGGTTACTTGTCATTAAAATCAGGTATTGCTATTGTTGGAGGGCTCAGTTAAGAGTAGATTGAGACCATTTATGACACTGAGATTTCTTGTCCCTTCTCTGTCACCTTCTCAATTTGCATTAACTTCTACTGGTATTCCAGGTTATCTCTATGATGCATAAGAAGCAATCATGAATGCCCCCAGTGTTTCAAAGATGAAAAAGAAATGAAACTCTTTCTGAACATCCACTATTCATTCCACTATATATGAAGCTTGGTATTGGCTAGGTTCTTTATGTACATAATATTAATTCTCTAGAGATCACTTTCTCTCTGAATGAACATCAACCCACGCATTCCTGAAAGAGTTGTCACAAAGATGAATCCATAAATCTCTAAGCACAAAAATTTTGAGCCAACTCTAATGTCATCAGGGTTAATGCCAATGTTGCCTTTAGTGGTCTTCACAAGATTTTCAAGAATGAATAAGTAGCTAGTTTTGGACATCTCAATAGTAACTGTACCAAGACCTCTAGTTTATAGGATATTAGGAACCAAAGAAAGAACGGAGAGAAATCCATTTTTAAATGCAAGTAAAGATAGGGGGCCCACATGGCTCAGTCAGTTAAGTGTCTGACTCTTGCTTTCAGCTCAGGTCATGATCTCAGGGTCGTGAGATCAAACCCTACATCAGGCTCCATGCCTCCAGGCATGGAATCTGCTTAAGAGTCTCTCTCTCTCCATATGCCCCTCCCCCATCTCAAAAAATTTAAAGATTTAGTGGTTGTATTATGGTTATTAAATAATTTAGCAAATAATGAGTTTGTGTATTCCAGGCACAGGGTAAGTGCTTAGTTTCAGAGGTTTAAAACAAACCTAGTCTCTGCCCTCATGCAGCTCACAATAAAATATAAAACAATGACCATTAAAAGAAAATCAGAAAGATCTGGTTTCCAATCCTGGTTTTGCCTCTAACTACCTTGAATAAGTAGTTTAGCCTCTCGGGGCTTCAACTTTCCTATCTCTAAAGTGAATGAATTGACCAATACCAATTCTTTGATTTGTATTTCTATGGATTTCAATTTTTGCCTTGTGAAAATTGATTTCATCTGCTTTGCATTAGGTATCTTCCAGTTCTTTGACCTTGTGATTTCATGAGGGGATGTTGAAGCATCTTTCCAGTGAGGAACTGTTATCAGTTACAGATCTTATTTCTCTTTCTTTTAAGAATTTCTAAAAGGAAGTTTAAGAATCTAGCTGGCAATTAGAATAGTTTCTGCTCAGTCCAGTCCCTTGGTGTCCCAGTAGTTTTTGCCCAGCATTGTATTTTAGTGTTGTTATTTATGACTCTTTAGTTAATTTTAATTAAGTCATTTTATTCCTTACCTAGCCAATCAAGAATAATTTGGGGCACAAACTTTTCAGGATATGTAATACTATATATGCCTATTTTATTATCTGGCATTCTTCTTATTGTACATATAAATCATTGACTCTTTTTTGATGTTACAGTTTTATGAGGCTTAATAAATACTTTCCTTGGTTTTCTTCAATGAGTGTTCCGTTTCCTTCAGGTTATTAAATAATTCAAATGCACATTATATTGGTTAGGATTTTTTTTTTTTTAACTTTCAAGTTCTTTCCTTGACTCCATTTATATTTGCTGCCTCCCATTTCCCTCTGCCTGCTCTCAATTTCCTCTCTTTAACCTCAGTTCTTGAAAACAATGGTCTGCAGTTTAGCAACTTCATTATATGCTCACCTCTGAACTCTAGAATGCATATTTCCAAGTCACCCTGATTTATTCAGATTTTCTATGCATTTTTTAACCTATCTTATATTAATAGCAATTTTTACAAGGTCTTCATTACTTCCTAATTCTGCAAATTCCATTTCCTTATTTATCTTGCCAAAGACAGAGTTGAAAAAGGAGTTCATTATCTCAGCTATTTTAGAGTCATTATTAATTTCACTCCTTTCCTTATTTGTTAATGGCTCTACATATGCTCGAATATTTCTTTTCCCTGGTACAGTTGTAAAACACCTTCTTACTCCCATTAATGTATTTGGCCAGCATTAGCTCATTATTCCTTTTGGCTGTCCTTCCCATTCTATTCCTGAGAGTCCTGATAGATTTTTGTATCTTAAGAGGGAAGTGGTAGGGGCAGGGGCAGATTCAGGTCTATGGGCTACCTTGGAAGAAAAGATGATAAATTTAAGTTGAAATGTATTTATTATAGGATAGAACTGGCAAATACCATATTACAAAATCATAAAAAATAACAATAATTTTTCTTAATTCCCAGCACCCCTCTCTAAGTCTTCCTTTCCTGCTATCTTTTGGTTGTGTATTTTTTGGTCATCTCTTCATATACTAGTTATTTTTCATTTGTGGGTTTGCCAGATTTAGTAAATAAAAACCTAAGATGTTTAATTAAATTTTAATTCCATGTAATATTGGGAATACTTACACTAAAAATTATTTGTCATTTATCTGAAATTCAGATTTAACTAGGCATTTTATATTTTATCTGAAAACCCTAGTAATATCATTTTCTATGAAAGAATAGAAAAACAGTTTAGTCTTTCCTCTGGAATAATTAGTTAAAGAATTTTTAATTTCCTGGCAGTTCAGAAGCTTTTCTACAGACTCATAATTTGTTACTGGTAATGTCATGTAAAATTTTATAATTGTCAAATTTGGGAAAATCTGTCAAGTTTCTTTCATATATGAACTATAATATTTTGTAGAATTTCTCCAAACATAGCTTCTAGCTTTGTCCATATTAAAGGCCTTTCTCCTCCTCCAGTCATATGTTTCTGGTGCTGACAGCATGGGACATATTCATATGGCAGTATGAACTCTCACCCCATGACTGTCCACTTTCTAAATATATCCCACTGATTTGAACCAAAGATATTTCTAACTTAACTTCCCCTTAGTCTATCCTCAAATGTGCATGGTTTTTCTAGTACCACCTGGAGAGGAAAGTCAAGTGGAAAGAGACAGTGGCCTTGACTGATTGTAGTGTAAAGATCTTTGGTTTGCAAATTTAATAAAATATGTGAAAACAGACAGCATAGTCCACTCCTTTGGGTCCTGGAAGGGGACTTGAGCAATGAGAGGCTCTAAAACTTAAACTTTATTAACTTCATGGTGAATTTGCCTCTGGCAGTGATGGGTATGTGTGTGTGTGTGGCAGGGAAGGGAGGCCTATATCTTATTTCCCACATAGTACTTTCTCATCTGCTCATTCTCTTCTCTTTCTCTCTCCTTCCCTCCTCTCTTTTCTCCCCATGTGATTTTTCTCTTGAATATTCTGCTCATATCTCAGTGTGGAACCTTACTTTTTCATGAAAAGAAGTTACTGGACCCAATGATGTTATCTTTGAAGACTCTTCAAACTTTCTCCCAACATTTGTATACATTCCCATACATGCTCTCAATGTTCCTAAGGCACCACATTCTTGATTCTCTAAACTGTGATTCTTTGAAACCTGAAAATCTTCTAGGACTGGGACCCATGAAACTACTCCTTACTCTGCTGAATTCAGGCTGCTCCTTCTCAGAGATGAGAAGTTCCTTAATAGCCTTACATTTTCAGTAGCTTTGTTTTATTTAGGAGTCCTCCCTTGGTGGCCTTCCGACTTAACACAGGGTATGACCTAGGTCCACACATATCTTTAGAGTCAACGGCATAATGAATGTTATCTGAGTCCCAAATCTCCTAGAAAGTGAAACTCAGATTTTCACATCCTGTGAGGCCTTTGGTCCAAGTTTCTAAGATAGGAATTAGTGTGAGAAACCCCTGCCTTTAGTATCAGAATTTCACAGCACATACTTCACTGTTTTGCATATCCATTCACTCCTCACCCTTTCACTCTTTTTACTTATGTTGCTTCTTATTGTATACATTCCAAAATCCCATTGTGAATACACTGTCTTCAGAAATATGGGATATTTCTAAAACCTGATGTCTTTTTAAAAACTGTCACTATTAGTTTTGGTTTTTTAAAGCCAGTTAAATGATTAAAATAGATGACCAATATAGCCATTTAGTTGGAAAGAGCTTTCACTTCATGGTATAATAAATAGAATCAGTTTGAAGGAAAGTAAAAGTTGAATTGATTCTAAAACCACTGTGTTAATACTGTTAATGATAGCTACTACTCATAAAGCATTATTTAATTTAATCCTCACAATAACCTATTGAAGTAGAAATTATTATCTCCATTTTATTTGCAAGGAAACTAGGACTGAAAATCTGCTCAAAGTCAAGGATATAGTACATGGTAGGAAGGGGAGCCAAATCCAGACTTTCTGGTTTTAAAATCTGTGCTTTAATCACTACTACAACATAGGTAACAGGATTACCAGTGGGACCAATAATTTCAAACTGGAATATTGCCAATTTAGAGAGTTATAAGCATTTCTGCCTTCTAGGAGGGAGACTGGCACTGGACTTGGAGCAGATACTATCTTTGCTTTAATAGGTATCACCCTGATGGAGAAGTTAGAACTTAAGATAGGAGGTAAATACCTATCAAATGGTCTTTAATTCAGTGAAATTGCCTAATTGCAGTTCATCAGACTAAGATAATAAGAGTTCTGTTTAGCAATGTGAATTGGGGGTTTTATTAGATAACTTTTGAAGAGGTAGAAAATGCATTTTTTATGTACCTATATTTGTATATGGACAGCTTTAATCCCTTGCTCTTGTTTGCCCATTGTGCCTATTTTCTCCTTCTTGAATAGCATGTCCTTGAATGAATTTTTCCTAAAATGAGAGAGAAGCATAACATAAGGTAGAGAAAGAGGGAACTCAGATGTGACAATGGTGAGTATATGGTATCCTTAGGGAACTCCATCCCAGAACTTCTTAGTTATATAAATCAATCAATTCTCACCTGAGATCATTTCTTAATTTGTTTGTTTGTTGTTTACAAAACTCTGGAAGCCGGGGTGCCTGGGTGGCTCAGTGGGTTAGAGCCTCTGCCTTCGGCTCAGGTCATGATCTCAGGGTCCTGGGATCAGCCCCACATTGGGCTCTCTGCTCAGCAGGGAACCTGCTTCCCCCTCCCTCTCTGCCTGCCTCTCTGCCTACTTGTGATCTCTGTCTGTCAAATAAATAAATAAATAAGTCTTAAAAAAAAAAAAAAAAAAGGCTAGAAGCCAAGACCAAACCAGCAGGAAAATCATGCAGGTCCAAGTTCCTTACCTCATGACAGAAGAAATAATGCAAAAAAATATAGATTGAATCTAAAACAGTGCAAAGTGGACCAGACTCTATATATTACAAACATCAACACTTTAAGCCCCAACAAGCTTGATTTGGGTAAAGTTATTCTATTTTAATTGTGTGGTTTTAAGACCAGATTCCAGACTGTGAGTAGAGGTTTACTCCGAAAAGGAATATATTTGTGATTTGTCAATCATCTTGTGAATAGGCTACCACTAGGGCAAGATATCATAAGTGGCTTAGACTTGTGGAGGGAAAGGTTGCAGGAAGAGGGCCTTTCTCTTCTCTTTGGGCTTAAGGGGATAGGAGTTCTGAGAAGGGCTGGACTTTGAGGCCAGAAGAAATTTGGAGCACGTTCATCCCTTTAAGTGAATGGGGGTCTCTATATGGGGAAAAATCAGGGGACAGGAAAGACACTATGCCATGGGATGTCAGTGGCTATCACCAGGAGAGGATAGCGCACCAGAAAAGTGGTGATCTCATGATTCTCATCAATAGGAGAAGCAGCCACCAATGGTATGAAAGGCAGGAACAGAAGAACATGAAGGACCAGTTCTTAAGTGTAGTCTCTGGGAAGCTCAGAAATAGCAGGGGGATATCCTGAGGGAAGATGTTTTCTAGAGATTAAGCAAGCAGGGACTCCAAGAGAAAATAAATATGATTTCATTTTGTATGCAAAGACTAGCAAGGACAGGAGCATTTAGGTTTTATATAGATGTGATGTTCAATAACTAATTACTGATAGTTGTGGCTAATTGGATTTTCAGAGACCTGCCAGTAGGGAGTTCTCTTCTAAGAAGAGTACTCAGATCTGAAGCTCTGTACCAACCCTCTATTAAACAGACTAGTTCCAGTGGAATAGTGCCAGGAAATTACTGGTTTTAATATCATCTCCCCTTGGTTGTAGCTGTCATGATAAGCCATAGTTTATGTACTTTAATTAAAATGGAGATGGTGTTCTTTAAACTTGAACTCTGAGTTGGTTCATGTAGCTGGCACTATTTTTTTTTAAAGGAAAGTAAATAAAACTGACATTTTCATTCTTAGTATATTTAGCCCAGATTACATATCCAAATCAACTCTCCGCCTAAAAATTAGATCTCATTGGCACACTAATTCTTGTCATATAACAATGATTCTCACATACAATGTTTGAATACCCACTTTAATATTTACAGAGTTTGCAGGTCCTTTATCTTTTTTGTTCATCAGTGAACTCAGTGAAGCCCATGTGGTAAGAATTATTGTTATTCCCAGTATGCACATGACACAATTAGGTTTAATGAAGTGAAGTGTCTTGCCTAAGGTCATAGCAATGTTAAATGGTGTTCCAATGTCTTTTGAATCCAGAGTCTACTCTCTTTCCATTATTCTTTCTAATTTCCTACTTAAATTTTGTTAGTGGCACTTATTGCTCATGGTGTGTTCCAAATCTCATTCTATCAAAGTTAGGAAGGCCTTTGGGCAGATCAAGATATTCTCTCTGGATTTCATATGTTTTTGAGTATAGAAATGTAGAGCACTGAATGAGGAGTTGGGTAAGACTGGATTCTCTTTACATTCTATTACATGGAGAACACAATTTGTCTTTTTAAGAATTAATTTCCCCATATACAAAATAAAAATCCTTGACTAAGTGATATTTAATTTCCTTCCAGCCCATGCAGATAACATTCTTCTACTTGCCATCCGTGGTTGCAGACCCCATGTTTTATTTACCTCTAAGTGTTTTACTTTGTGCCATTTATTTACATTATATACTTTTATCATATTTCTAAATTGTATTTTTTGAAGAAATGAGATTGGATCTAATAGAAATACCTCTAATAACCTTCATACAATTTCTTTTTATATGTTTGTACCTTGACAACTTTTAGGGAAATCTAGTTATACATGTCCTAATATCCTTATATTCCTGTGATAGCCAATGACTTCAAAACATGTTGGATTCCATTGCACTTTTATCATAATGTTTTGAATTAGATTTGTAAGAGATGTAGAGTAATTTACACTTCTTGAGATGGGTCTTATTTATTGGGATGGCATATTACCACAAGTCAGTGACCAGCCAACAATAATTCCTCTGTGAAAGAGGATCCTGGAAACAAAATCACAACTCTCTCTAAAGTTTAAAAAAAAAAAATGGTTTGGGGGGAAAGGGGAATAGCTATATACACGAGTGAAGCAGAATGTTTTTGCCATCTGAACTGAGATAACTGAATGTTATGGGCTGAATCAAGTCTCTCCAAAATTCATATATTGAAGCCCTAAACCTCAGTACCACACAATGTGAATGTATTTGCAAATGCGGTCTTTAAAGAGGTGATTAAGTTAAAATGAGGCTATTAATGTGGACCCTAATACAAAGTGGCTGGTGTTCTTACAAGAAGAGGAGATGGAGACACACAGAGAAATATTATGGGCATGCATGCCCTGAGAAAACACACCATGAAGAGGCAGCAAAGGGTGGTTGTCTGCAAGCCTAGAAAAGAGGCCTCAGAGGACATCAAACCTACTAAAACCTTGATCTTGGACTTCCAGCCTCCATAACTGGTAGAAAATAAATGTCTGTTATTTAAGCCACCCAGGCTGAAGTTTTTGGTTATGGCAACCCTAGCAGAGTAATACACTGGCCTTACTCCTATTTTTTTTATTTTGTAATGTTAATGAAGAATTTTATTCACACTCACCTGAATGAAGTTCAACCCATTGTAATGAGAAGTACTGTCAAGTATGTGACATGTATATCCCACATCACTAGACAATGCTGGTTCTTCCTTTTCTCATCCCCACTTTCCTCCATTTTATACTCAGTGGCCTCCCCCTTTACTATCATCAGAATAGTGAATAATCTGGAGTGCCTGGGTGGCTCAGTGTGTTAAGCCTCTGCTTTCGGCTCAGGTCACAATCCCAGGGTCCTGGGATCGAGCCCCGCATTGGGCTCTCTGCTCAACAGGAAGCCTGCTTCCCCTCCTCTCTCTGCCTGCCTCTCTGCCTACTTGTGATCTCTCTCTCTGTCGAATAAATAAATAAAATATTTAAAAAAAAAAGAATAGTGAATAATCTGAAATGATCTTTTACATTTACTTATCAGCAGATTACATATTTTAAGGTTTTTCCTCCATTTTCATTCAACATTTATTAAGCATCTATTATTTTGCAGATGCTAGAAATACATCAGTGAATGGATCAAATGAAAGTCTTTATATGCATGGAACTCTTATTCTAGAAATGGGAGAGAAATTAAAATAAAAACAAATGAATAAGTAAAGTATCTTAGTATTTAAGATAGTAATAACTACAGGGGAAAATAATGCTGGTAAGGCCCAAAGGCATTATGAAGGAGTTTGGTTATGTGTGGCATCAAAGTCTTTGTCTTAAAAAATAGTTGGAATACCAATGAGCAATGAAGCAGAAATGTGGGATAAAAGGGGGCAAGGAATGACCTATGGCCCTTTATAAGGCTAGTCTCAAAGATGAGCTTGATTAAGCATTTTATAGGACACCTTGGTAGTCTTCCAAGATGATTGCTGGGGAGAAGGACCAGAAGACTGGGCTACCAAGGCTCACAGTGTCCCATCACAAGCACTGAATGAGCTGGAATTTCTGGTTCTGATGATTTCCTAACCTTCAGATCCTTTGGCTTAGATTGCCTTTATGGAGAGAGGTAGAATCATCATGACCCTTCAGTCCAAATCCTACCTGAGCATATCAATCCTTTGTAGCTCCTTTTAAGTCAGTCCTTTATCAGTATCTGTCCTCTACTTATTAAATATGTGACTGATGTTTTCTGACAAGTTTACCACCATTTTAAGCCAGCACTTAATAAATTTGTTTTGGCAATACTTATTTGGCAGTAGGTATTTTTTCTTCCTTTTACTTATCTGATTTTGTATTTTTTCTACCATAAATAGGTGCTACCTGTGTAAAGGGAAGAGCTTTAATATATAGTATACATTTCATGAACAAACTATAGCAGCAGAAACTGAAACACCATTAATAACCTTCCATGATGCTATTACCATGCTCCACTATTTAAATTTTCTTAATTTCCTTTCAATCCTTATCAATATGCATGCATATTCAAACAGGATTTTGAGGAGTAGAAAGATGATAATTTTTGAGGATCTGTTATAAACAAGGTATGTGTGAAGCACAGATGTTTCAGGTAATCCTTGTAACAATCCTATGAGTCCTCTGTTGTAGAGATAAATAAACTAAGATTTAGAGAGGTTAAATAGCTTATCCAATATTGCACACCCAGAGAGTGCTAGAACAGTGATTTGAACCCAGAAGTCCATATGGGTTCTCACCACTCTATGTCATGCCTACTTTATGAACACTGGCATAGAAGGACATTGATATGGTGAAGAAAACTCTTGGATGGGCAGTCCGAAACCAGAATTCTATAATATTAAGACTCCTGAGTAGGGACACCTGGGTGGCTCAGTGGGTTAAAGCCTCTGCCTTCCACTCAGGTCATGATCTCAGGGTCCTGGGATCAAGCCCTTCATCAGGCTCTCTGCTCAGCAGGGAGCCTGCATCCTCCTCTTTCTCTGCCTGTCTCTCTGCCTGCTTGTGATCTCTGTCTGTCAAATAAATAAATAAATAATCTAAAAAAAAAAAAAAAAGACTCCTGAGTAAAAATGACAAACTAGTTCCTGGACTAGGAGAAAAACTCAATCTCACAACTCTGAGATCATGACCTGAGGCAAAATCAAGAGTTGGACTCTTAACTGACCAAGCCACCCAGTCACCCCATGACAGAAAAACTTCAACACAATCTGGGCCCTGTCAGAGGAGGAGAGAAAAACTGGGCTATGACACATCTCAATAGTTTTACAGGTAAGAATGCAAAGGCTGTCACTTGATTAATTTTATATTAGTATTCACAACTTTTTTCCTTCCATAGACTACTCATAGTTTTCAGTTTTAATCTATTTATAGTTAAAAACTTGCCTTTTGCTTTGTAATTCTTCAGAGTGGTATTTAATGATATATTGGCTTACAAGATTTTTTTATTCATGTCTGTAACTATGTATTAATCTATGTTTCATATCATTTCTATCAGTAGGAATTAGGGAATTTTCTGTCTAAAAGTGATCTTTCAGGTCATCTGATCCACCTTTCATTTTGCAGATACAGAAGCTTACATTAAAGGAATTTAATGCACTCATCGGTGTTTGGAAAAATTTGCATCAAGTCATGAAGCAGAACTCATGACTCTCCTTTCTATGCTGCCACAATCACTGGAGAAATGTTCACAGGAATGTTAATCTGTGCCATACACAGCCATGGTCTCCAAACTTTATTTGTATCTTCAATTTTCTCAGAAGGAAAAGCAAAATTCAAAAACAAAATTATGTCTATTAACTTTTCACTTCCAACTACCAACACTGCATATCATAATGTGGAAGGAAGAACAGAGAGAGGGTGGGATGTTCTTGAGCTAAACTCTTTTGTTAAAATATCATTACTATACGTGCTTCACAAAATCAAATGAATTCAAAGAGAAAAATTTTCTTCCCATTGATATGTTGAACTAGAAAATTGTTTTATGAAAGATAACTATTACTTTTCTAGATTAGGGTAAAAATTATTGTTATCTATTTTAATTACTTTACTATTATTGTTATCTATTTTCATTAAAAAGGCAATACCACTTAAGTAAGTAAAAAATATATTTAATTAAAAGCAATTTATTATCTTCTGTTACCTTCCAATTCTTATTATATTTCCTTTGGTTTACAGATGTATTCTAAGTGCCTAGAATATCAAGTGGTATATGATAAGCATTCTTTAAATGTTTATTTAACAACTATGTGAAATACTTGTTAAACATTTTTTTAAGAAATGACTTTCTGATGGTCCAAATAAGAACCTCTACCATACTATGTGTATTATAAGAAGCTAATTGTCAACTTTGATTTTCATTATGATATTAGAAAGGTAACATTTTTGAATCATTAATTTCAAGGACTTTATCTCTAAAAATTCCATTCAGAACAGAAAAGTATGTGGTATAAGCATGATGTTTCTTATCACGTAGATTCTCATTTGCACTGATACTATATAGTCTTAGTATATAAAGTACTTGGTGTTTGGACTTCATGCAGCTCTGTGTGTGCATTTAAGTAAACATGGGAGAAAGACTTGCTATTTAAATAGTTGAGAAACCACATTTTGAATTAACTTTATCTCCAAACACTTGGTTTCAAAAACCTAGTCATGAAACATTGGCATTGGGGAAAAGAGAAATAGAGAGTGATTTATTTCCTTAACTAGATTTCATTAAATGTGACTGTTTACTTGCCTTTTCCATTTGTAATGGACTGACTTTTTAGTTATCGTTAATGGACTCATTTAGATTTTTTCCCCTACAGACCTTTAGCTGTATATTTCTTTTTTATCTTGAATTTGTGGTAAAATATTCTCTTTTGTAAAGATAAAGTGACTGGAAATGTATTTTATGAAAGGAAATGTCAAAAGTTAAATGAGAGGTCAAAAGAAACCATTGAATGGACTTAAAACACCACATACACATAAATAAATTATATATATATATAGTTATATTATGTGCATAGTATAATTATATACATGTGTATCTATATATATATACACACACACGCACACACACACACTATATATATAGTGAATATCAAGTGGTATATGATATATATAGTGTGTGTGTGTGCGTGTGTGTGTGTTGCTATAAAAGAAAAGTGTCTTTTACATTGTTGTCATGGTTTAGTCCTTCTAAGTACTTTCATATTTTATCTTATTTGACCTTTATATCAACTTTGTAAGAAATATAGAATGAGTGTGATTATCTCCATTTTTTTAAATGGATGAAGAAAGAGGCCCCTTGTTAGTTAAGAAAAATGCCCTAAGTATGATTAGAGGGACTTGTGGGTAGTTAAATCAAGACCAGACCCAGGTCCTATGACTTCTTCTCTACAGCTCTGTCCATAGATCCCTGTGGTGTCTGAGTGGCAGTTCTCCTTTCAAAGAAGGGCAGATCTCTCTCACCTCTTTCCCTTACAGCATGAATGGATGTCCCTCACATCAGATGAGTTGGGTTTTGCAGCATGATTTGCAGTAGGTAAGGGTAGAAATCTGTTCTTGTCCTTTCATTTCTCCCATTTGGATTAGGCCCTCAAAGAGGAAATGAAAGTCTTTTTCATGAGTAGTTACATTAGAAAAATAACTTCAGTATATGTTTGTATAGCCTATATTAGACAAAAAAAGTAAAAACTTTGGTTTTAATAGACCATATGAAACATATATTAGAGAAGAAAATTTTTCCAGCTTAAAGATGAAAATAACCAGGAGATGACTATCACTTCAAGCTAAAGACATCAAGGACATAGTGATAGTATTTGAACAAGAATGGAGTTCTGTCATCATTCAAATATTCATTCCTTCCCCACCCCACTCCACACGCACTTCAACACACAATCTGCACATGCCGGTAGTACATGTTGGCAAAGGAGCTGCCTACAGATCTGAAGAGAAATGGAGGTAGATGCTTCACAACCTATGTAGCTACAACCCAAATAAACATTTGCTGGAGATGACCTGACTGGAATTCATACAGCTGTTTATCATGTATGAGAGCCAAAGTGCCTGACAAGAGGGAACCTACTAATGAATTTTGTGGAGGAAACTCCCAGGGTTCCCTAGGCCCTGATATTATAAAAGTAAGCAATCTTCACAGGTACTGCCCAGGGCCATGGCTACAGCTACTTGCAACTACCATTTCTCCTATGCATTACAAGGCTTGAACCATCCAATGTGTTGTGATACCAGAAGCAATGATTAATTTGCATGGATCCTCCAACACTCCTCACCTTTGTGATGCTAAGCTTGGTTTTCTATAATGGTTGAACAGACCAAAATATTATAGTCCACAACCATAGGACTGCATGGAGTTAATTGGATTATGCTCAGGATTTTCACTTTCTTGGGTTAGACACTTGTATTAGTTTTAACTCTTTAGTTGTAAGTAACAGAAAGAAACATTCATATAAAAATGTTGAGGTGTAAAGAATAAAAAAGCAACCAGATGCCAGGAAAGGCCATCAAAACAATGTCTTTATACTTCATTTTTGCTTCTCTCCATGGGTCTAATATCCTTATCTTTCTCTCTGTCTTTCTGGAGACCTATATTTTATTCTCAATCCACTTGGAAGGTAGAAAACTTTCCCTGTGAAGTCCCATATTTACATTTCCTTCAAAGTAATAAACTAAAACTACCTTCCTGCTTTTTAGTTATAAACCAAATTCCTAGAAGAAAAATGTCATTTGTCCAGCATGAGTCAAGTCTCCATTTATGGTTCAGACAGAATGATGTACAGATGTTGGTAGCTGAGAATGTTTGAGAATGTTTCATGTTGACCAGGCAGGCAATTTCCAGGGACGGCAGACAACTACACTCCTCTACAACAAATACCCCAGAGCTGATCCTCCAAGAGTACCACTGAAATAATAGTAACAAAAATTCACCTTATATGGTGTTGTACAAGCTATACAATGCTTTTGTATACCTTGTTATGTTTAATGATAATAGAGGGAAAAAGTAGGATTTTTTTGGCAGGCGTGGAGGAAGAGTGTACATGTAGTCAAAATATCTCCAATTAAATACTGGCAAACATATTTAAAACCGCAGTCTCTCTCTATTGAGTTTATTTTATAGGTTTAATGGATTATTCAAATATACACCTGTGTGTGTGTGTGTGTGTGTGTGTGTGTGTGTGAGGGGTGGGGGGAGATGAAACAAAAGTAATAAAAACAAAGAAAAGCATCTCTAACATTGCCTTAGAAAGAGCAGTAAACTGAAAAGCAACCTTAAAGAAGACTGAAAGAAAATGTGGTAAAATGTGAGAGACCTTAAAAATTGTAAAGATTTGGGGTAAACAATGATAGGCATTAAGAAAGTGACAAGGAAGTTTTCTTTCACAAACCAAATGTGTACTTGGACTCTGAAGCTACCCAAGGAAGGGATTCCACTAAGTGGATGACTCAGGGATCCAGAGAAGGTAAACGGCTAATATGAAGATGGTAGATTGAGGAAGAGAGGATATAGAGGGAAGTTCAAAACAGGAAGATCACCCCAAGGTTCTGGTTCAAGATGGCAACACAGGAAGACCCTAACTTACTCCCCAGGACACTCCAAATTATACTTTTTAATAGAACAATTCCTTCTGAAGAAGAACTGAGGGGTGACTGAACAACTACTGAACAATCAAAGACAGAGAAAAAAGCAAGAGAACAGCAAGAGAGACAGAGACACAGTAACAAAAAGAATTCACACCCTGAATGCTGTAAGCTGCTATGGGGAGGGAAAGTACTGAGGGACTGGGAACAGAAAAAACTCTCTGTCCTTGGGCACAGAAGAAAAACAAAACAAAACAAAACAAAACCAAAAAAAAAAAAACAACCTGTGGTTTAAAAGAGCAACCAGCATATAAAAGAGACACAGTAGAACTCTGTCAAGTGGCAGAGGAGCTGTGGGGAAGTTCTGCAGGTCAAAAGGAATGAAGAGCAACACGGTTTACATTCCCATCCCTTGGAAGCCTGCACCAGAACAGAATCAGGACACCATAACTGGTGGATCCAGTCCAGTTATTTTAGTGAGCTCAAAACTTCAGTGAGCCCAAGGTCCACAAGCCCACACCAGCCCTAAGTGTGCTAGGACACAGAAAAAAAGCCATGGTTTATAAGGGCCAACGAGAGATACCTGGGTGGCTTAGTTGGCTGAGGGATGACTCATGATTTCAGTTCAGGTCATGATCTCATGCATCATGAAATTGAGTCCCCAGTTGGGTTCCTTGATCAGCATGGAGTCTTCTTGAGATTGTCTCCCTCTGTTCCTTCCCCCACTCGCACTCTCTCTTTCTCTCTCTCTCTCTTAAATAAATAAATTTTTAAAAATAAATAAAAAGTAAAAGGGCCAAGGAACTGCAGGAACATTCTCTCCCTCTCCACCTCAAAAGCCCAGACTGTAGCAGGGTCTGGCTGCCATAAGGAGTGAATTTGGATGCTATATTTGGAGGTTCCTTAGGCCACAACTGGCAGGTCCAGTCATTATCGAGAGATTATCACCTCAGCAAGCCCAGGGTCCTAAAGCCCACACCAGATCATGCTGGGACATAGGGAAAAAGCCATGGTTTAAAAGCGTGGAGAAACTGTGAAAATGTTCTTTCTCCCTCCACCTTAAGAGCCCAGACCAGAGTAGAGTCTGGTTCATAGTGAGCTTGTGATCTCAGTAAGTCCAGAGTCCACAAGCCCACAGCAGCCATCCTGTGATGCTGGGCACCAAAAACAGCTACAGTTTTCTGCATTTGTTTTTGTTTGTTTAATTTTTATTGTTTTATTTTATTTACTTTTAAAATTTTCATATTGTTTTATTTTCATTTTTTTCTTCTTGCTTTTGTTTGTATCTTGTTCCCTTTTTCCTTTTTTATATTTAAATTTTTCTTTTTTCTTTTATTTTTTATCTTTTATATTATTATTTTATTTCCTTTATTCTTTCTATAAAAAGCCACAGTTTAAAAGAGTAACTAGAATATATAGCCACAGCTCCAGCCAGCCAGCAAGTCACCAAATCTGCATAGGGATCACCATACACAAGATCACCCTTCAACTTGAAAAGAAGTAGCAGTTTCACCTAATCCATAGAAAGAAACATGGAAAATCAAGCAAAATGGGGAGACAGAGGAATATTCTCTAAAAGAAAGAACAAGAAGAAATCCTCAGTAAAAGAATGAAATGAAACAGAGATAAAGCAATATGCCTGATAAAGTAATGATTCTAAAGATACTCACTGGGCTAGACAAAAGAATGGAAGAACTCAGTGAGACCTTCAATAAAGAAAGAAAATATTAAAAAGAACCAATTGTAGCTGAAGAATACAATAACTGAAATTAAAAACAACACTACAGGGAATCAATAGTAGCTTAGAGGATGCAGAAAAATGTATCAGTGTTCTGGAAGACAGGGTAATGAAAAGCACATGAGCTGAACAGCAGAAAGAAAAAATATATTTTTTTTAATGAGGACAGATTAAGAAATCTCTTGGACATCAAGTGAATAAACATTTGCATTATAGGGATCCCAGAAGAAGAGAGAAAGGTGTGGATAACTCATGTGAAGATATAATAACTGAAAAATTCCTTAACCCAGGGAAGGAAATAGATATCCAAGTCTCAGAAGCTCAGAGAGTTCCCAGCAAGATGAACCCAGTGAGGTTCACACTACACAGAAAAACAAAACTGGACCATTTCCTTACATCATACACAAAAGTAAGTTCAAAATGGATTAAAGACCTAAATATAAGGCAGGAATCTATCAAAACCCTAGAGGAGAACACAGGCAGCAACCTCTTTGACTTTAGCCACAATAATTTTTGGCTAGACACATCTCTAAAGACAAGGGAAACAAAGGCAAAAATAAGCTATTGGGACTTCATCAAGATAAAAAGAGACTCTTAACCATAGGAAAGAAACTGAGGGTTTCTGGAGGGAAAGGGAATGGAGGGATGGGATAACAGGGTGATGGGCATTAAGGAGAGCATGCAATTTAATGAGCACTGGGTGTTATATGCAACTGATGAGTCACTAAATTCTAGCTCTGAAACTAATAATACACTATATGTTAATTAATTGAATAAATTAAAAAAAGAAAATAGATCCCAAAAGAGGAAAGAAAGAAAAACTTATATATATAAAAATAATAAAATACAATGAAAGGAAACAAAAAATAATATATATACATTATATAACATAACATATATATAAAAATAAAAATTAAGAGTTAAAAAATAAGAAAAAGCTGAAAAAATAATACTGAAAGACTAAATAATAAAAAACCGCACAATTGCTATATACAGTTTCCCCAAGAGTTGACGTTTGCAGTTCTCTGTGATCAGTAAACTTGGTGCTAGCCAGCGTTCCTTCTGGTCTTCTGAGGAAGGGGCCTGTTGCACTGATTCTTAGGTGCTCTTGCCCTTGTGGAAATCCACCTCTCTTGCTAGAGGGCCAGGCTTACTGTAAGTGGCTCTGGATTCCACTCTGTGGTGCTGTTTTGCTCCCTGATGGCTTTCAGCACCGATGGGCAGGATGAAAATGGTGGTGCCCTGCTCTCTAGCCCCAGAGCTGAAAGTTCACACCCCCACTCTTCTTACAGAAAAGCAGTCAATCACTCTTATCTCCTTAGTTTCTGGCAAAACTCTGTTCACCCAGCCTGTGATGGAGAATTTTTATCTTAGATACTTGACTGAGTTTCAAGACTCCAAATTTTACAGAATTCTGTGGGGTGGACCAACACAGCTCCTCCCAGGGGAGGAAGACGGGTCTTGCCATGTTTCTGTCTTTTGCTGGGCCCCTGCTAGGAAAGCAGTCACATAACCATGCAGTAGCTCATAGTTTATGGTAACACAGAGCAGAAAGCAGGCACCTAGACTCACTCTTTTCAGCTAGCTTCCCCGTTCCAGTGTCTGGGAAATCTGCTGCACTCAGGCACTCCTGTTCTTCTTGCAACCCTAGGGATTCCGAAACCATGCTGTCCCACCTGGGATTCTGACCCACTTCAGCTTTAAGTCAGGGATGTCCCCACTGCAGCAACTTCTAAAAGTTCTGATTTTGTGCTCTGTTACTTATAATACTTTGTGGTAGCCTATTCAAGCCAGCTCCCCCACTTCTATTGTATCCTCCAATATATCATCCCAGATTCAAGTCTCTGCACTCCTACCTTCCAAAAAGTGATCTCTTTTCTATTTGTAGAATTTCTTTTCTCAGCATTTCTTTTCTCAGATCTCCCCTTGAGTTCACAGGTGTTCAGAATGATTTGATAACTATCTAGCTGAATTCCAGGGACCAACAATCTTAGCTTCCCCTACTCCTTTGCCATCTTAACTCCTTCCCCCATTTTTAAAAATGTGTTTGTACTTAAATGCCCATCAAATTAATATGGACTCTATTTACTTAGGATGTTATATATAAACCTCATGGTAACCACATACCCCAAACCTATGTTAGATAGACAAAACATAAAGATAAAAAAAAACTAAACAAAACATTATAGGCATTCATAAATCCCAAATAGATCAAGAGAAGAAAAAAAAGGAACAAAGAAGAACTACAAAAACAACCAGAAAATAAATTTTGTAAATGGCCATAAGTATATACCTATCAATAACTACTTTATATGTAAATGGCCTAAAAGCTCCAATCAAAATATATAGAGTAACAGAATGAGTAAAAAACAACCACCTATATGCTGCCAACAAAACATTCGCCTCAGACCTAAAGATATGTACAGACTAAAAATAAAGGGATGGAAAAACATTCACCATGCAAATGAAAGCAAAAAAAAAAAAAAAAATCTGGGGTAGCAATACTTATATCTGACAAAATAGACATTAAAATGAAGACTATAATAAAAGATAAAGAATGGCATTACCTAATGATACAGGGATCAATCAAACAAGAGGATATAATATTGCAAATATCTATGTATTGAATACTGGAGCACCTAGATACATAAAGCAAATATTAACAAACAAAGAGAAAATGGTAACACAATAATAAAAGATGACTTTAACACTCCATTTATATCAATGAATGTATCATCCAGATGGAAAATGAATAAGGAACAATATCTTTGAATGACACCCTGGACCAAACGGACCTAACAGATACATACAGAACATTCCATCCCAAAACAACAGAATACACATTTACGTGCATGTGGAAAATTCCCCAGAATTGATGATGTATTAGGTCATAAAACAAGTCTCAATAAATTTAAGAAGATTGAAATCATATCACAATGGTATAAAACTAGAAAAAAATAGCAAGAAAAAAGCAGGAAAAACACAAACACATGGAAACTAAACAACACAATACTAAATAACCAGTAGATCGTTGAAGCAAAAATAAATGAAGACAAATGAAAATGAAAACACAACAGTTCAAAATCTCTGAGACACAGTGAAAGTAATTATAAGAGGAAAGTATATAGTGATATAGGCCTAGCTCAAAAAAACTCAAGTAAATAACCTAGCCTTATGCCTAAAGGAACTATAAAAAGAAGAACAAAGTCCAAGGTAAGTAGAATGAAGGAAACAATAAATATCAGAGCAGAAATAAATGATGTAGAGACTAAGAAAAAAAAATAAAAAAGAAAGAAAAGAAAAGAAAATCAATAATACCAAGAGCTGGTTCTGGAAAAAATCAACAAAATTGATAAACTATTAGCTACACTCACCAAGGAAAAACTAAAATGACTCAAATAAATAGAATCAGAAACAAGAGAGAAGTAAAAACAGACACCACAGAAATACAAAGGATAATAAGGGACTACTATGAAAAATTATATGCCAACAAACTGGACAACCTAGAAGAAGTGGATAAATTTGTAGAAACATACAATCTTCCTGAACTTAACTGAAAAGAAATAGAAAATCTGAGTAGACCATTTACAAGTAATGAAATTAAATCAGTAATCAAAAACTATCAAAAGTTAAAAATCCAGGACCAGATGACTTTACAGGTGAATTTTACCAGACATTTAAAAAAGAGTTAATACCTATTCTCTTCAAACTCTTCCAAAAAGTAGAGGAGGAAGGAAAGCATGTAAATGAATTCTATGAGAGCAGCATCACCCTGACACCAAAACCAGACAACACCACAAAAAAAGAAAACTATAGGCCAAAATCACTGATGAAAATAGATGCAAAATCCTGAACAAAATATAGCAAACCACATACAGCAGTACATTAAAAAGATCATTCACCATGATCAAGTGGAATTAATTCCTGGGATGCAAAGATGGTTCAATATTCACAACTCAATCAAGGTCATGCACCACATCCACAAAATGTAGGATAAGAATCATATGATCATCTCAATAAATGTAAAAAAGGCATTTGACAAGATTTGACATCCATAAAAACAAAAAAGATTTGACATCCATTCATGTTAAAAACTCTGAACAAAATGGGGTTAGAAGAAATATACCTCAATATAATAAAGGCCATATATAAAAACCCCACAGCTAACATCATACTCAATGGTGAAAAACAGAGCTTTCCCTCTAAGGTCAGAAATAAGACAAGGATGTTCATTCTTGCACTTTTATTCAATATAGTACTAGAAGTCTTAGCTGCAGCAATGAGACAAGAAAAATAAATAAGAGGCATCCAAAATGGTGAAAAAGAAGTTATACTGTCACTGTTTGCAGATGACATGATACTATACAGAGAAAATCCTAAAGATTCCACCAAAAACTACTAGAAGTAACAAACAAATTCAGTGAAGTGGCAGAATACAAATTAATACTAATAAATTGGTAGCATTCCTATACATTAACAATTAAGTTGCAGAAAAATAAATTTAAAAAAACACAATTTACAATTGCACCAAAAGGAAAAAACCTAGGAATAAATTTAATCAAAAAGGCAGAAGATCTATATTCTAAAACCTATAAAACACTGATGAAATTGATGATGACAGAAACAAATGGTAAGATATTCCATTCTCATGGATTAGAAGAATTGATATTGTCAAAATGTCCATATTACCCAGAGCAATCTACAGATTCAATGCAATCCCTATCAATACACCAACAGAATTTTTTGCAAAACTCAAACAAATAATACTAAAATTTGTATGGAACCACAGAAGACTGTGAATAGTGAAAGCAATTCCAAGAAACAAGAAAAAAGCTGGAGGTCCCACAATCCCAGATTTCAAGATACTCTACCTGTAGTAGTCAAAAACAATATGGTACTGGCACAAATATAGACACATAGATTAACAGGATAGGATAGAAACTCCAGAAATAAACCCACATTTATATGGTCACTCAATCTATGACAAAGGAGGTAAAAGTATCCAATGAGGGAAAAGATGGTCTTTTCAGTAAATGATGCTAGGAAAACTGGACAACTACATGTACAAGAATGAAACTGGACTACTTTCTAATATCACACACAAAAATTAACTCAAAATGGACTAAAGCCCTAAATGTGAGACCTGAAACCATAATAATTCTTAAATAGAACACGGGCATTAACTTCTCTGACATTGGCCAGGGCAACATTTTTCTAGATGTGTCTTCTGAGGCAAGGGAAATAAAAGCAAAAATAAACTATCAGGACTACACAAAAATAAAAACTTTTTGCACAGCAAAGGAAGTCATCAACAGAAGGCAATCTACTGAGTGGGGGAGAAGATGTTTGCAAATTATATATCTGATAAGGGGTTAATAGCCAAAATTTATAAAGAACTTGAACACTAAACATGAAAAATAAACTATCAAAAATAAAAACAAACAATCTGTTTTAAAAATGGACAGTGGACCTGAATAGGCATTTTCCCAAAGAAGACATACAGGTGGCCAACAGAGACATGAAAAGATGCTCATCACTAATCTTCAGGGAAATACAAATCAAAACCACAATGAATACCACCTCACACCTGTTAGAGTGGCTAAAATCAAGAAGATAAGAAACAACAAGTGTTGGTAAAGATATGGAGAAAAAGGAATTCTTGTGCACTGTTGGTAGGAATGTAAGTTGGTACAGCCATTGTGGAAAACGGTATGGAGGTTCCTCAAAAATTAAAAATAGAAATATCATATAATCCAGTAATTCTACTATTGGGTATTTACCCAGGAAGAATGAAAACACTAACTTGAGAAGATATATGTATCCCTATGTTTATTGCAACATTATTTACAATAGCCAAGACATGGAATCAACTTGTGTCCATCAATAGATGAATAGGTAAGGAAACACACACACACACACACACACACACACTATGAAATATTACACTGCCATAAAAAAGGTGAGATCATGCCATTTGACACAACATAGATGGACTGAGAGGGCATTATGCTAAGTGAAATAAGCCACACTGAGAAAGGCGAATACCATATGATTCCACTTATAAATGGAATCTAAAGAAAGAAAATGAATAAATAAACAAAAACCAGAATGAGAACTATACATAGAACAAACTGACAGTTATCACAGGGGAGGGGGGTGGGAGTCGGGGCAAAATGGGTGAAAGGGAAAGGGAGATATAGGTGTCTAGTTATGGATTGAGGAATAAAAATCAGAGCATGAGGAATATAGTCAGTGATATTATAACAGTGATGAAATGGGACAGATGATAGCTAAACTTGTGGTGAACATAGGATAATATATAAACTTGTCAAATCACCAAGTTGTACACCTGAACCTAATGTAACAATGTGTGTCAACTGCACTCAAATATAATTAATAATAATAATAATAATAAAAGGAAGAGCAAGGACAGGAAGGACTGGAAGAAAACACAGGAAGATAGAGCTGAAGTGACTAGAACCCAGCAGATGTCATTGATCAAGATGAGGCTAAACTCAGAATCTAGGAAAAGCTGGTCCAGCATTTCCTGAGCTCAGAGCTCAGGAAACATGGGCCAAGTTGGTGGATCAGGTGGCTGACAGGGAAGAAATTCTCATTTGAAACCAAAGGAAATGGGCTTGAAATAAAAACAAAAACAAAAACAAAACAAACAAACAAACAAAAAACAAAGGATCCACTTTGTTTTTGAAAAACAAAGCCGTGAAGAAGAGTCCGGGTCAAGTTTGGGATAGAAGTAGAACATTCCAAAGTTAGTCTCTAGAAGAAAGGTTTGTGAACAGAAAGAAGGGGTAATTACAGGGAATTCCTGGAAGGGCTCCATTGCTGATTTACCATGTGTTAAATGGCCTGAATCTTGAAAGATTCTGTACTTGAGATGTGTGTCTGATTTTTAGTTTCTCCTCCAAAGTTTACACCCACAGTAGTTGATACTTCATACACAACACTGAGGTAGATCCACAATAGCTGTCTAATGCCACTACTCAAAGGGGCTTACTTAAATCCAAAATTAATTAAAAATCAAATAAAATTTAAAATCCAGTTCCTTGGTCACACTAGCTGCATTTTTCTAGCCCTCAAGAGACCCGTGAGACCACCTATTGGACTGCACATATACAGACTATTTCTATCATCGCAGAATATCCTACTGAACAGTACTGCTCTAAGGAAAAAAGATCAACAGAGGTCCTGAATCCAAAGTTATCATCTGAGAGGGGAAAATGCCTCCTGAGGATTCCTGGGAGGATTCCCAAAATACAGGAATCCTGTAGGAAAGAAGATGCTTCCCTTCCTCAATGTATTTTCGAGTTGCCACAGTTTGCCACAGCATCTGACCCCCTTAGGTTCCCTCTGTCCTTTTTCCTGTTCTCTCCCTTTAATATTCTCGATTACAAAAAGGAGTGGGCAGACAGTATAAACAGAGTAAGAAACTGCATAGTCACATGAGCAGGGCTCTTTGAGGATGCGTACAGCAATAATTTTAGTGCGCATTGTTTGCTGCAGACTCAAAGCTCTGTGAGCGTACAGATCTTTTTCATGAATCCTTAGGGATCACTAACACTACCTTAAAAAATCTTGTGATTCTCCCAATATGTGTCCCTGGTAACCATAAATCAGTTATACAGTTACACGTTCCAATTTACTATCCTAGTTATAATCATTTAAACAACAGGATACGCCATTGCTTCTTATTGAAAAATTGGTGGGCAGTCACCAGGATGGGGAAAACTCACATATACATAATGTTGACTATTCTGTGGTAAGAGAAACAGAAATGAGAATAATTACCAGGAAAAAAAAAATAATATTTTCACTGACAGTTGAGGGCAGTTAGTTTCCCAGGGAGAAGTGCTGGTGGCAAAGGGCTTTACACAGGGAGGCCTTTGTCATTTTATGGATGCTCATCTGTCAACTGTCAGCATGTTTCAAAGGGACTCAGGCCATAATGTTTTCCTCTGCACCTTTCCCATCACGGTGGCCCAAATTTCCCTGACTAACCATCCGTCTTCCTATTTGCCTAGTCTGGTCACTTACAATGAGCAGGGATGTAGTGGTGATTCTGCAGCTGCAAAGAGTAAGGAAGAGGGGCGGGTGGCCTGAGGGGAAGGGTTGGAAGGAGGGGGCCGCTCAAAGAATTCGCTTAGCATCTCTATGGAAGCACTTCTGCCCAGGGAGGAGTTTTTTTGTCTATGCTGTTGTTCCGTAGGAAAAAAGGGTCGAGCCAAGTGTGAGGTTGGCAGGACAGAAGCAGGGGATGCAACAAGGCACAGTAAATCATAACACCCACACACCCACCCCCAAAGTTCTTAGGGCTCCACCCAAGCGGCAATGTCCTTCTGTAAAGTTCTAGGACGAAATTAAGTGTAATTGTCTGAGACGTGATAGTACATGAGATCAGCTATGATGACTGTGAACCATAAGTCACAATTCTATTTGTTCCATGGCAGCGTAAATACCATAAATATTTTTGGCAACTAAAATAGCAATAAACTATGAACATCTGTAGGTTCAAATTCTGTCTCATCCACATGCTTGATGGACCTTGCGGAAGCCCCTTGAGCTTTCTAAGTTTTTATTTCCTCTGTTCTGAAATAGAAGTTATAAAAATATTCATTCCATAGTTGAGGATTAAATGAGATAATGTAGGGAGAGAAACTCTTGAACCTTTTAATGTTGTTCTGACTGTTCTCCTTAATTCATTTTTTACTATCTCATTCTTGCTCAGTGTCCTTTTCATTGCTTATGCTGAAAGAATCCTCATCTCCCAGGGTAGGTTGGTCTCACAGCCCCTTGCAGGCCTGGCTCTGCACCTCCGAAAGTTCCCACCCATGAGATGGGACAGACAACTAGAAAGACCAAACATTTCCCACCTCCTTCCTTCATTTCTCCTGTGAATTGTTCCCTTAAGCCAGCCCCTTTCCCATTCTGAAGGGTATTTTTCCCATTGATTTCTTTTTCCATTTTATTTTATTTTATTTTATTTCTTTTCAGTGTTCCAAAATTCATTGTTTATGCACCACACCCAGTGCTCCATGCAATACATGCCCTCCATAATACCCACCACCAGGCTCACCCAACCCCCCACCCTCCTCCCCTCAAAAACCCTCAGTTTGTTTCTCAGAGTCCACAGTCTCTCATGGCTTTTAAGAAACTTTTATATGATTATATTACTTCATTTATCTTGCATGTTATTCCCTGCCACCCCCCCATTTTCTCATTTAACGTATATGTTAGGGAGGTTTTATTGACATAAAATTTTTAATTCTGCACTACATATATCAATTTTTGCCTTTGCAATTTTTTTCTTCTGTTTTGTTTCTAAAGTCCTTTATCATCCTAAGATTCAATATCTATTTTTTTTCTTTTCTTAAAAACATAACATTTAACCAACTTGTATCAAATTTTGGCTTTCAGTAACACAGAATATGCTACTGTATGTCTTTTTTTAGGAAGGTCAAAAAGCTAGACATTTGCATTCCCACATCCCAGACAGTTTCAGGTAAAAGGCTAAAGCTTGGCCATTGGCCTCTGCCATCCAGAGTCCTTGAGTTAGTGAGGTAAAGAACAGGAACAGTTTCAAATTCACTTCAGTAGTTAACACTCTATCTTGGGTCCGGGGTAGTCTGCTGTGGCATCCATTGTTTAGGGTCAGACTCTCCAGGCCAATCAGCTTAGTCCTGGGAGCAGCCATGACTGGCCTGGATAATGACCTTGTGCTAATTAGAGCAAAATATCCCTCCAGGTGGACACAAGGCCTGGGTGGCACAGCTTGGCAAATAGATGGGGTTTTTGTGTGAAGACATAAGACATTTTTTTTTCCTCTGGGTCAATGCGGCACATACAAGGACACATGGCTTGGTGAGCAGAAGATGAGTTGGACTTCCACCCCTAATTATCTCCTCAGCCAAATGTGTTTTGGCAGTAGACAACCTGTTTAACCATAATGGGAGGTCCATTTCTCAAGATGGTTTCATGGGGTTCTCATTAATTTTGTGAGCCACCTAAAATCCTTACTAATAATTTTTTTTTCAGCTTATGTACAGAGTCAGTTTTTCTTATTTGTACCCCAAAACTGGATTGGTACAATGGTGACCTAGCTATATATATGTATGCATTTTTACTTATCAACTGATATATAACAAATTGTTAGTTAATAGACCTAGAAACACTTCTCTTAATACATCTATTTCTCATACTAATTCAAAATACCACCTTTAGAATAATATTATTTCTTTATACTCTCAGAAAGACGTACAGATTTTATTTCTGCCCCATTTATCTGTTTATTCTTGCACTAGCAAGTGCTCCTTTCTCAGTCGCTGTGTAGAAGCCCGTCTACAGAGCTGACCTCTAAAACTGGAAATACAGATAGACTGATGCACTGGAGAATGAAAACTGAGGCAGTTCCTGCCTGATTGTCTCCATTTCCTTTGAGAAATAGGAAGGTAGGTCAAGGATTCCTTGCAACTTATTCCTAAGCATAAGCAGCCTTTTCTGGGGACACCGTTAGGAGGTACACAGAATGTGCAGATTCCTTTCTGAATGTGAATCCATTGAGCAGGGATTTTACAGTCTTCACCATCTGGCATAGGACTTAAAGTTGCTTAACAAAAATAAGAGAAATAGTTCTCCATGATAGTGTCTGAATTTGATATTTAAATAAAGCAAATTCTGAAATAGATGAGAAACATCATTAAACTCTCTGCCAATGTGCTGTCATATTAAATATTAGCAACCTTAATGACAGAAGAGAAGTCACAACCAAACCAAGTCATATCCCGGGTACCATATGCCTTGGATTTTGGGCTTGAATATGAGTGAGTTTTGGTATGAAACCTTTGTGTGTTCTCAGAGCCACTAAGCCCCCAGAGTATCACTGCATTTCCTTTTGCTAAAACAAAGTGAACATTGATTTTTCCAGGAAAAAAAAATAAGAGGGAGAGAAAAAACAAATAGGAAATGCTACTACCCATTTCCAACTACATTGATTGACCATTTCTTGAGCACACAAGCCCAGTAAGCCTAGTAGAGCATTTAAGAATACAGATACCAGAGAAGACTGCCTAGTTCAATCCTGGCTCAACCATATCTTAGTTCTGTGACCTTGGACACATCCTAGCTGTGTGTCTTGGTTTTCTTGTTTCTAAAATAAGTTGGTTTTGAAGCTGAATAAAGCGCTTAGAACAATGTCTTACACATAAATGCTATATAAATGCAACATAGCTGGGGCAGGAGGTATTGTCGATGCTACAACCTTAGATTCTATGAACAGGAACAAGCTATGCTCTAAGCTCTAAGAGCTCTGTGGAGACTCCTGACAACTGATTTTCACAAATAAGCTGTTCTGTGATACCCTGAGAATGGGAACCTTCCCAGTGGGCTAATGCAGGGGTAGGCTTTATTGGTCCACTTTTAAACCACTGTAGGATCTGAATGGATGCCCTAGAGACTACTAGACATAGTGGTTCTTCTGTGATTAAAAACAAAACAAAACAAAACAAAAAAAACCTATAAATTGTGATGACACAATTTTAGGATCACAAACTAGACGTGGTCTTAATTGAAAACTGGCCTTGTTATCTATGAATTGCTAGAAAGAAGAGCTAAAGATCAATTCCTCCAAAATCAAAATCATTATTGTTGGCGAGCTCACCTCAGCTTTAATCTGACCATCCTCTGTAGCAGCTCACTTCATTTAGAAAAATGAGAAGAAATTTTGCAGAAGGCACAAGAATTCACACAAAAGTGCAAAAGAAATGACATTGATGTGAGTGTTTTACTGAGATTTTTTAATGGTCAAGGTAGAAAAATCTGTTATGTAAATTGTCCAATTAAAATTCTCACCAGCCACACTCAATAGCAGAGGACATTGTCTTCATTATTGGTTCTGTGCATTCAGATAGATTTAAAGAATTACTTCCTGACGAGAATCTTTGCCCTGCCTTGGGTCCTCTCTACTCATCTTCACAGGAGGATGAAATGGTCTCTATCCAAGGCTGCTCAGCTTTTATTTATTCTCTCCTCAGTATTGTTGGCTTTTAAAGTATGCAGCTCTGTCCTTACCTCGCCACATAAAATAACTGCACTCCAAGGACATATTAGGAAATATATTCTCAAAATCACTGCCAATCAATAGTTATTTAAGCCTCTTGAAGGCAAAAATATTAGTCCCGTTGATTTGAACTCCTAGTATTTCTCAAATCCATTCTCCTCTTCATTTCTATCACAACACTGTACTTTCAGTCACTGTGATCTTTTGTATCACAAGAGCCTTCTAACTTTACTCCTCATATTTATTCTTATCCTAACCTCTGCAGGCTCTGCCCCCTCACCCTGAACTAAAACACACACACACACACACACACACACACACACACACACCCCTGTTTCAAAGCTTTCACACTGGCTTTAGGTTAAAATCTAAATTCCTCATCCAGTACTATGAGGTGCAGCACAGTCCATCCTCCATCCATCTCTAGTCTTGTCTTACAAAACTCTTCTCCTGCCCTCCTGCCTCCACCCCCACTGACCTTCTCTCTCTCCCCTCAGGGGTACCCAAATTCTACGTCATGTAGAATGTGCTGTTGCATGTGCTGTTTTCACTGCAGATTGCTTTTGTACCCCTCCCCTCTCTTCCACTCCCACTATCCTCTCTTTTCCTCTTGATATGACAACCTCCACCCATGCCTGGATAAATCCTACTCTGTCATTAACTTTCTAGATGTTTCCCTTAGCCTACTTGTCATAGTTAATAATTATATTTCCATTTTTGAGATTATTTGTTAAACATCTGTCATCTTTCTCCCCAAATAAAAACAGATGTTAACACTAGTTGAAGGATTCTCTTCCCTGAATTTAGCATTGTGTTTTGCAGAGAATAAGTATTTAATTAATGTGAGGGAAGAAAATGATTGCCACAACAGTATGCAATTCTCCATTATTCTAGATATTTCAGAATTTATCTTCAGATAAAGTCAATTAATAAGAAATATACATACCTGGATCCCTAGACATTTCCTTACCACACCCACCCACTATATAATTAACTTACATGTGCCTTGGAATGATTTTATCAGTTTATAATGGAAGATGTTATAAGAGATAATCTTATGAAACAAGTATTTAATCTAAAGCAAATTAAAGACATTATCCATTCTATGAGGATCCACAGGGCACATGTCTCTCCAAAATAGTCATGCTTCTTTGGAGCTACTGGTTGGTTTTTGTCTTAAAAACACTACAAAAAGCATAATTAATGGTTTCTTATTCTTTAAACAAATTGGTGGCCCTTCTTTGGCAAATGTATATAATTTCCTGACATACTTTTTATATGCTAATCTTATTACTTATTACACCTTACTTTCTTACACTTTTTATTTTGCCTCAACTTTCTCACCTCTTGTGAATTTATTTGTGTTATCATATGCATCTTCATAAACCATCTTATATTCATTCTGGAATATGGTAAGGCATAAATAAACAAGAAATGTATAATATATGCTTCTCAGCAACACTTCTGTGCATTTCCCTGGAGGCACAAAACAATTGTGAAAATAAGGCCAACGAGTTCTTTTCAGTTTCCTCTACAGTCACAGAGAATCACTTAGGGCTCACTGAAACTGCTCCCTAGATGGAGTCAAGTTGCTTTTTTAGTAATTCCACTCATAAATACACATTGGCTGTCTAGTAGAACACTTGAAATCTTGATAATCAAAAGCTTATTGTATGTTTGAGAAGCTTGAAAAGGAAATTGAAGTTAATACCAAGGGAGAATAGAATAAAGTTAGCTGTTTTCCTTCAAAACCAGCAGGAGGTCATCGAAAGTATAATGTAATGCACAACTTTTAACTTCAAACTTTTTTGCTTTTTTTCTTTTTTGTTTTGCATTTACAGTAGTAAGGTTACTCTACCATACATAATTAACTTGCTATCTACAGTAGAAGAAAAATCCAGAGTTGTAGGGGTGCTTTATGATTGAACAATAGGCATGTTTGGCATCGTAAATTTCTTATTTGCAAAGCTATCAGAAGTAAAAAAGTTAAGGACTTAATATAATCATACCTATGCCTAGTTATTTATCTCTCCCCCAACACACATCCAACATACAATCATGAAATAGAAACAGAATCACTATAGTAAAAAAGAGTCATTTAGCAAAAAAGAAAATGGAAAACAATAGTCACTGGCCCATAGCAGCAAGAACTGGGCAAAACTCATAAAGAATTTTTTTAGCCCACCTGGCTGCCTTTCCTTGTCCTTAGGAAATTCTTCTTTGATCTTTGTCCTCTGTGGTCCCTGGTTCTGCACTCTGGGACTTCCTTTTCTTCCATTTTCTTCCATGAGCCCATCTGACATGGTCATGGGAGTTAGGCCCTTTTAGGGGGGTTCACAGTTTTTGTATTCTGCTTCTTGCTGGCACAGGTTTTAGAGCCCAGGGATTATGTTAGGGACTGGACAGACTTTTGTAGGCTGAGTTTACTGTTTCTCTAGTCATACAATCCCCTCAGAAACTTAATAGGCTTCTGATCTCTTTGTGTCCAATCTGCTCCATGGGTGGGTAATCCTGGCCAAAGATCTGGTCTTTTAATATAAAAGTTCTCAGTCTTACTTTCCTATGTGATTCCTCCTTTCTCTTTCACCTAAAGTATGGCTTCCTTGCAGCCATCTGAAGACAACCTCCCTAAATTGATATGTGCCTCTGAAGTGACTCCTATTTCTTGCAGAGAGCAGTTATCAGAAGTTTGTTAGAAACCGTGTTGGGGCAGAGTCCTATCTGTGGTTAGGCAGTCCTTGCTTTATACCACTCCATTCAGAATACAAATGCAGTTAGATTTGTCATCCTGGCAAGACCCCGAATTACTAGGCCCTTGGCAATTTGTAGGCCACAAGCCAAGAATGTTCATTTCTACTTCTATTTGCAGATAAGCTAGCTCTGGCCTGAGTTTATCTTTCTCCTTTGGGATTATGCTGAAAGTGACATGAAGTGGCCAACACACACCAACATTCTGCATTTTCTCTACAGCGCCAATCAGCACATGGTTTGCTTTCCAAAGTGCTGCTGGAAATGATTTAACAGAATGTTTCCCAACATTTTATTAAACCTTTTACTATCCTACCAAATTTACTAATCCAATGACTCACTTTGGATCTATTTACTTGCAATATCCCTTGGCCAGATACCAAATTCTAAATCACTTAGGATTAGGTTTAGTTGAGAGTGACAGAAATCCCAAAATAACCCATATTAAATAATATGTTATGGTTGCTCCCCCGTATCTGTGGGAAACCCATTCCAAGACCCCCAGTGGATGCCTGAAACCCCAGGTAGTACTGAACACTGTATGTACTGTTTTTGCTATACGTACATATCTATGACAAATTTTAATATATAATTAGGCACCGTAAGAGATTAACACATACCTAATAATAAAATAAAACTATTGTAGTGGTATACTTTAATAAAAGTTATGTGAATGTGATCTTTGTGCCCTCTCTCAAAATATTTTATCATATTATACTCACTGTCCTCTTCTTATGCTAACATGAGATAGCGGAATGGCTACATGATGAGATGAAGTAAGGGAAATGATGTACGCTTTGTGATGTAGCATTAGGCTACCATTGTCCTGATAATATGTTAAGAGGACTGTCTGCTTCTGGACCATGGTTGACCAAGGGTAAATGAAATTGCACAGAGTGAAACTCTGGATAAGGGAAGTCTAAGTATATAGTTTACTCACATGTAAACAATACATAATAAACAGTCCAGGCTAGAATTGTGCTTTTCTTCCTAAATACTTAAAGGCTCTGGCTTTGTTACCAACCACAAAGTTTTCTCAGGATGTTGCCCTATTTTCATGGCCCATAACAGAGTCCCTGGGTCAAATTCACAATCCAAGCAGCTGCCACTTTTAGCAAAGTTCCAGGGGGTGAGTAAGAAATGAAGAAAGACATGTCCCATATCCAAAGTTGGCACAGGTCATTAGTCTTTATTTTGGGTTGCCATGAACTTAGCTAAAAATCAGGGGTTCTGTTTATTACAAAAATAATGAGACTGGGTTTTGGGAGGTAAGAAGAATAATCACTCACAATTGAATAAATTGGAGAATAATAGAGATCAAACACTGGGATGGCACTAGACTTGGAAGCTGCATTTCAAGCAGTGTCCTGTGTGCCTTTGCACAAGAGTCTGGTGGAGGGGCAGGAAAGTCATAGGGCTGGACAAGCAGTTGTGCATGAGTTCAGGAATTAGAGACTAAAAAAGCAGACTGGTTGGATGTGCCATCTAGTGGGGACAAGTCTCAGAGAGTTAATGGAAAGCCTGATGAGATTCACCAAATTGTTATGTAATGTGGAAATGAAAGATGCTGTCTGAAAAAGCCTATTAAGAAGCTTTCAACAGCTTGGAAAACAGTAGTGTTTCTTTTAGCAGAAAGTTGACTTTGGAAGAGAATGGAAGATTTAGGAATACTAGAATGGAGTGGTGGATTGTTTTCTCTGAAAATAAAAAAATAAGTTGGAGGAAAGAAAATGTGCTGACCTGGTCAAGAGGTTAAATGGAGCTTGAGAATAAAGATCAGACAAAGCTAAAATTCCAGGCATTGGAGGACAATATGAGAAGAAGGACCATACCTCCTATGGTGTGGAAGAGGATATATTTTGAAAGACTTAGAAACAGCCTTAATATTTTTATTTAAATTGTGTATATGATCTTATAGGCATTCTCATGGCCTGTAGGTTTTTGGGTAATGACATATCAGGTTACTGGAAAAGTTTACTTTCCTCAAAAGAAGATGATATGATAGAGTGACAGGGACTAATTATATATGACAACAGTGAGATCAAAATCCACACACCAGATAGTAGCAGCTCTATATCAACCTCTTTAAGAAACAAGGAGAGAAACAGAAGGCTGAAGAAATGAGACACAGATCAATGGCTCCAAAACCTGACTAGATTTAGGGGACCTTATAAAAGGACTGATTTTAGAGCCTCCCAGATGGACTGCCAGATCTTCCATTCTAGTACCCAGGACTCAAGAATCTGTATTTATAACTTTAACAACCACTCTCAGACTATTCAGTCTAGAACTGGCATTTGGGAACTACTGCTATAGACACTCAGTGACAGGTTTGTTAACAACTTTCCAAACCACTTTGCAAATCACAAAACTGGCACAGAGAGAAAGCCATACAGAGTGGGGAGCAGGACATACCCACCATCATCTGCACATTTCATTCTGATGAAGCAGAGCATCTGATACTTTCTGTACTTACCTCAGCACCTCGATAGGAAGGCTACCCCCTTGAATACTGAATGAATGTTGAGGAAGAGATGAGGACAATGTGTACCTGGACTTAATTCTGAAGAACAAGCAGAATGGCAGTGCATGACAACACCTTGCAGAATGTGCCCTTGAGACACTCACAGACTTGGAGTAGCAGAGCTCTCCCACTCCCAAGCCTTGAGAAGCAAGAACAGGGATAAATCACCAAACCCGGGAGGAAAATCCTGTAGAGAGGACAACCTTACTAGGAGTAGGGTCTTTCCAACTAAAACACTGCCATCCTCTGAGACCTCACAGGAAGGGGACAGAGGTATAAATACCCAAACCTCATTTTCCTGTCTCTTTCTAATCTCCTATCCAGGCCCCTCTAATTTGCTGAATCTAAAGGAAATCAGAGGGCTCAGAAGCCTGCGATATGACCCATCCTGGAGAGAAGAGGAGGGTAAGGGTGTACCTGGAGAAGTACATGAAGATTTCAGGGGCACCAAATGCATAGGAACTAGCCTAGTCCCAGTACTACAAATTTGTGTGACCATTCAATCACATCTGTCCCCTACCCCTCAACCCAGTTCAGAAAAATCTCTTATGGAAGCATCTCCATTCATAAAGATGAAGCTAGTCTGGCTAAAGAAAAGAACAAGTTATAAAAAGGAAGTGGAAATGCTAAAGCAGGAAACATAGGCATACCTGTTACTACAAACACATTTATTTAAAATGGACCCCTTATTTATTCCTTCTTTCAGTGGTGTCTGGCTAGCAGATCACAATCAGTGTACTCCGGGACAGATGAGGTGAACTTCAGTTCAAAGGATAAATGATGGTTGGAATGCATGGCAAATATAGGAGTCTAGATTAGGCTCATTTATTCATTTGGCGTTCAACATTTCTTTTGACAACCAGGCATTAATCTAAAGCAGAAAAGAGTAGAAAGAGTTTATTTCAGTTTTATTTGCTGGTGTCTCCTTAAAGTAATGCCTGCAGTTGTTATGTTGATAAGCAATTGGTTTGGGTCGGTTCTAACTTGGGAAGCACAGAGTATATAGGTAGAGTGAGAATTTATGGCATCTGAAAGTTGGGCATAAGGGGTTTCATGGAGATTAGCCAAACCAAAGGTTATAAGAGGTTTACATGAGTTGTATATTCTATTTCTCTGGCTTCTGGAAGAATAAGTCACTGTAACTGTACTGATCTTGAACTAAATATCCCAAAATTTCCAGATGGCATGGCCAGCAGAATTAGGTTGTGACGTGGGTTAAGTATCAGAGATTTTCAAAAGGCACTTCTTTGAGTTTTCCCTTACAAAGGATCAACAAATCCTGTCTCCTCAGATTCACTAGTACTCTTTTTATCTGTTCTTATCACAGTGCTGGATACATAGTAAAAAATCAATAAGTTCTGTTTTGTTTGATTAAAATTTGCCAATGTACAAACACAATTCTCTGTCAATATTTATTCAACAAATATATATTAATTCCTACAAATATATATTAATTCCTGTGCCAGGCCAGCCACTAGAGATAACAGAAAAAATAAACATGATCTCTCCTCTCAAGGGGCTTGTATTCTAGTGGGGGAACCTGGTGTTAATTAAATAATCATGCAAATAAATACATAATCACAAACTGCGATACAAGCCATGAAAGAAAACTAGAAACTTTGAGTGGTTTTAACAGGAGCTAGTAATCGGGTTTAAAGATCAAGAATATATTCTCCATGGAAATGGTATTTCAGCCGAGATGTAAAGGTAAGTAGGAATGAACTCCTTGAAGGAAGGGAGTGTTCCAGACTAAACCACACTAAACAAACAAAAAATCTGGAAGGACAGGGTGCATTCTAGAAGATGAGCTCCTCAAGAAACAAAGAGGAGTAGTATAAGATGAAGCCAGAGAGGTGGGTAGCAACCAGATCAAAAAGAACTTTATGGTCATACTATTTGCTTTAAGAGTCTTCCTACTTTAAGAGTAATTGAAAATAATAACCAGAAGATGATCATAGTTTAAGCTATTTTTAAAAACATCACTTTGAGAAATGGATAGAGGACAGCACCAAAGGATGCTGTCCAGGGAAGAGATGATATTAGTTTGGACTAGAGTGGTAGTGGCTAAAACAGATGGAAGCGAAGAGTTTCAAAAAATATTTAGAAGTCTACATTGGTAGGACTTGCCACTTTATCAGGTGTGTGTGTGTGTGTGTGTGTGTGTGTTTGCTTGTGTGTGAGATAATAAAGAAAGCTGTCAAGGATAACAATTCTAGTTTCCTGCTTTAGTAGATGAATGAATAGTAGCACTGTGATTTCTTGAGATAGCACCGGTAGATGACAAGATTTAGAGGAAATATCATGAGTTAAGTGTTAGGTATGTCTACTCTGAGGTGCCTTGGAAACATCCAAGTAGAGAGGCTGAAATGGCAGCTGGAGCTCAGTGGAAAGATCTGGTAAGGATTGGAAGAACTCTAAGTTGTCTTGCACAATAACAATTCCTAGCTCTTTTCTTTTTTGCCCACTCATACTATACAGGCTGGATAAGCAGCCCTCTGTTTCTTTGTCTCTTTTGTATGTAGTGATGGTCATGTGAAAAAGATCTGGTCAATGTGACATAGGATTGAGTTTGTTCAGGCATTTTCAGGAAACCTTTGCTCCCTGAAACATATACTACCTCACCTCTACCTTATTCTATCTCTTTCAGTATAGATATAATGGGGCTGGAGCTTCAGCAGCTATATCGTTGCCATGAGAGGAAATGCAGGAGAGTCATAAAGACTTCAGCAATAATGTCATTGAACAGCTGAAACATGCCAGCAAAAGCTACCTCCAGACTTTATGAAACAAAAACAAAACTATACTCATTTGAGCCACACCTTTTCTTATTACTTACAGAAAAAATCATTTCTGACTGATGATATTTGTTGAGTTTTAAATTTGACAGTCATATAGATGATGAGTAGAGTCAGAAGCCAGAAGAAGTCTCCACACTGATCTGAGGAAATCCAACCATTAACGTCTGGCTAAAAAAACAACAAGCAAGAACAGGGTACTAAGAGTGTCAAAACATGTAAGAAGACAACCAGAAGAGTGTTTAAAACCAAGAAGATGTGTTATAAGATCTTGGAAGATGGAAGAAGATGTTATAAAAAGAATGAATGATCAGTGGTATAAGATGCTGCTCTAAGCTGACTCCTAAAATATCTACTGGACTTAGTGACATATAAGTCACTGGTGACTGTGATGAGAGTTATCACAGTGGAATTAGTGGAGTGGGTTAAATGGAAAGAGTAGGCCACGAAAGGGAAATAAGAGATACAAATAACTCTTTTGAGAGCTTGGGCTGCAAAAGAAGAAAGAGTGCAGTTGGTTTCTGTTTTGTTTTTCAAATGGAAGAGATGGAGAAAGTTTAAATATATGGGTATAGGATCATCCAGAACAGATGAGGAAACAGAAAAGAAAAAGGTTATTGATAGTATGAGATTCCCAAGAGGGTGAGACCAATTGGAGATCATAGCAGATATAGAAGGATTGGTTTTAAAATGTAAAAAAATATGGACTCATAGAGTCAGGTAAAATTTGATCAATGAGATATCCTAAACATAGTCAAGTTCTTAGAGGTGATCTTAGAGGTGATGACCATTGCTTTCTGGATGTACTGATTATGTAATTTACAATATTAAAGAAAGAGCCTCCATGGAAATATGGAGAGCTCCTGTGGTGATCTGCGATATTGTGGGACAAAGAGAGCAAACCCACTTTGCAGTTGCCCCATGGAGTGACTTTTATTATGTGGTGGATATATCTTATTAGAGGATCTAGCTCTTAAATCTTACTTTAGTGGGTAAGGATATAATACCCAGTCTTACCAATAGAGTAGATAACAGTCTAGAATCTAACTCTTAGTCTTGGTGAGTATGATGATCAGTTGTATATGTCAACTTAGCCAAGCTACAGTCCCCAGTTATTCAATCAAGCACTAATAAAGGTGTTTCTGTGAAATTTTACAGATATGATTAAAGTTCATAACTGGTTGATTTTAAGTAAGGGAGATTATCCTACACAATCTAGATGAACCTGATCTGATCAGTTGAAAGACCCTGAAAGCAGAGTTGAGGCTCCCCTAGATGAAAGAAGAAATTCTGTCTGTGGGCAGCTGCTTCAACTCATGCTCTAGAGTTCCAGCCTGCCCTCCTGATAGCTTGCCCTATGGATTTCAGATTTGCTTAGCTGGACCCACAATTGTGCAACCAATTTCCTGCAACAAATCTTTTAATACATACATTTTCTTAAAAAAAATTATTTATTTGAGAGAGAGAAAGAATGAGAGAGTGGGGGCAGGGCATAGGGAGAGAGAGAGAATCTCAAGCAGCCTCCATGCTGAGTGGAGCCTGATGCAGGGCTCAATCCCAGGACCCCAAGATCATGACCTGAGCAGAAGTCAAGAGTCGGCTGCTTAACACACTGAGGCTCCCAGGTGCTCTTTTCTTTTCTGGTTCTGTTTCCCTTGTTGAATCCTAACTGATATAGCCCACAGTATTACAAAGAGCTTATTTGTTAAAAATACCAAGGGTGGGCTTGACTCTCAAAGGCAGACCATTGAAATGGTTAATTGAAACACCAGAAATATTCAAAAGTCCATGTGATTGGCACATTGTCCTCCCACAGCCACACTCACATCATCAGAAGACCTATAGAGTCAAACATGGAAGCAGGAACAGTTGAACACCAACCTACATCAGGTTGAGAGGGCCTATCCACCCATTTTGCCATAGAAACCAAACCCCTTCTTGCCAGAAGAAGCTGAAATAAAGTCCCCTTGATAAAGCTCTCTCCCCACAAGGGTGTTAGGACAGCCATTAACAATACTTGCCTCCCTGACTTCCTCTTTTCTAATGGCTTCTTTTTCATAGTTTGATACTGATATGTTCAATCCAATTCAATCTCACTGGCCTGGGTCTCTTTCTACCTACTTCCATTAGTCCTTGCACGTCTCTCTGATCCCATTCTGTGTCAATGTGACAAACTAGCTCTCAGAAGGCAGTGCATTCCCCCTATTTTGTGAAAGCTCTCCAAAAGCTTTTATGAAATTAGCACTACTATCCTGGACAGAGGGTTTGGGGCAGCTGGGGAATATGCTTTCCTAGTCCAGAAAGAGGCAAAATAGACTGAGGCTCTCAGACTGACCCGTTCATCATCAAGAAAGTAGTTAGACTCCATTTCACAAAGTGTATACCTACTTTCAACTTTCCCCTTTAATATCAGTGTTTACAACATGCCAATCTCTTTGCTGAAGGCCTTGTATACATTAGTTTCTATAATAATTATAACAAACTTATGAGCTGATCTTTGTAATATAGATGAGAAGTCAAGGCTCTTACACAAGTTGCCCAATATTACATAACTAGTAAAACATAGGAATTGGGTCTGGAGCCAGGCCTCCTGAACCCAAATGTGGTGCCCTCCCTCACAGCACTGTTTATATCTGTTCCTTTAGCAATTAGCTATATCTACTGTGAGGCCACATGGAATCAGAAAATTGTTTTTTTAATACCAAGGCAGATTTCCTTCTGGTCTCCTTTGTAATCTGATATGCTTATGTTAAACACTGTTTTCATTTCTGGTCTCTCTTTTTCTATAGTACATGATTACATGGTGTGAAATCTATTTTTTTCCTTTCTTGAGACCAAATGTATATCGGTTCTAATTTCTTATCTTCCTCTTCTTCACCTATATCCCTATTCACTCTTATAAATTCAAAAGATGATGTGTGATACTTTGAGTTTCAAATCATTTATCAGCATCTAAATTTGTAAATTTAAAAAAATCACAATTTTGTTGCTATTTTTTGACATTCTGCTTTAAAAATCACTTTATAATTATAAAGTATACTTATTATATCTGAAGAAAATCCTTAGAGTATCTTTAGGTACTCAGTAAGATAGATATTATTGTCATTTTTCAGACCAAAAAACTGAAACATAAAATTTAGGTAATTTTTCCTTTTCTGTCAAAATAGATTAGATGTAGGTAAGTTTACTTGGTAATACCTACTAGGGCTAACTCACTGAATTCATACAATTGAACAGAAGGAAACTTAATGGAGAAATCAAGTCATCCAATCTCACAACAGTGAGAACAAACAAATAAAATTAGTGTGACTAGTCTCTAAAAGGAAAATGTTAATTCTTCAATTCGATCAGTCTGTTCTTGGCTTAACCAGATGATACTAGCCCTAAATTGCCATAATTGAAGTACTCCATTTGACCTTAATTCTTGGATTTTTCTGCATACTTTTGTGAAGGTAGGGATAGATGAAGAAAATTTAGTATGCATATATTTTTCAAAAATTGTCATATATTTTTGCCAGAAAACAAAACCAGGTAAAGGCATATTCTAGAATTCCCCATAAGTTTCATTTTATTCTTTATGTTTCCTCCTTCTCTCTTCCTGCCTAACTAGTCCCCATGATTCCACACACACTCATACACACTCTCTCACACACACATATCCGCATGCTCCATAAATAACTCAGCTGCTCTACAAGCACTAAAGGATATTAGTATAGCTCATTGACTTTCTTGGGTATGCTTTCCTCTCCTTGCCATTGAGTCTTCTTTGCTGATGAAAAGAAAAGACACTTATTTTCCTCAGATCCACCTATTGAGGGCTTTTATTTAAAAACGCCATTAAGGACACCAAGTGTCTAGGACAATCATGTACAGTTAACCACTGGCTGCACAACATTCAGATTTTAAAACAGCCATCTTCCAAGCAATTTGACTAAAATTTCATTCTTATGGGGAGCCTTCCAACTCTGTGCTGGGCTTCTTCATCCATTTAGGTATAGATGTGAGCGTATCTCTGAGGGAATGTGTCTTCATATGCTTGTGCATCCGCACTTTCGTAGTAATGTGTGCATGGCATTATTGAGGCCACAAAGCTACTTAACCTATTGTGATCCATTATCTTGTAACTGCTTCAAAAACAAATTTTTAGAGTTTTTGCCTTTGGAAATTAAAAAAAAGAAGAGGAAGAAGCTGCAGCTAAAGAAGGAAGAAAGAAAAGAGTAATGAAAGGGAAGTCGTTATTTCTTCAATCTGATCCGGATATCCAATCTTTAAAAAAAAAAAAAAGTTCTCAAACCCTAAGCCCAACAACCAAGAAAAACTCCAAGAATACAATAGATATTTTAAGCTGAAAGTGTTCCAGATCCCTCTGACAAAGAGCCTCCTGAGGATTACAATGCAGTCAATGTTGCTTTAATTAAATTTAATGCTGTGTGAAATGCACTCCAAGAAACTTTGATGAATGACTGGGGCAATTCACGGAGCTCACTAAAGGGCATCCAGCCCTTGCCGGGGTGTCAAGCCACGATGAATTGGTTAGTACAGGCATGTTTATAGACTGCCTCGGGAACCTTGTATCTGTGTGGTAATGTCAGAGATAATGTTATGATTCGCTGGACCTGAGGGGGCTTTGATGACACGGTTAATGAGATGTCCCAGAGAGCATCCCAGCAGGTTGTGCTCAGACCTCCCACATCAAACGAGACAGGCTTGCCCCTCCAGAGCTGCTGCCCTCCAAATCCCTCAGCTGGCCTTTTCTTTCCTTAGGGTCTTTCCTTGCTTTTCTTTTTTTCTTTCCTTTTCTCTCACTTTTTTTTTTCTTCTTAGTCAACATTCACTTTGTGTGGCTGTTGAAATTCAAAAGTTGTTAGTTTTTAATTTGGCTTCTTGTTGACCTGATAGTGAACAAAAGGTTTTCTGGGGTTGTGTAGAAACTGGAAGGGGGAAAAGGATGCCAGGAAAGGGTAAAGAAAAAAGAAAATAACCCTAGTCTAGAAAGATAATGCACAAAAATCACCCTACTAAAATAAAAAAATAAAATAAAATGGTTTTGTTCTTGTGGACTTTGGTGATATAATTTTGTCATATTGTTGGAGGCTAAATAGGAGAACTGAAACTTCATTTGCTTTACTCAGTCTAAAAGAAGAAAAATTCAGAAAATCCATTGATAAAAATGAAAAAATTGTTAGCCAAGGCAAGCATATAAGCAAGAAATTCATTTATGATTATAAGGGACACAGTTGTATTTCTAACAGTTTTTCTCCTCATCATGTACCGTGGGTGGAAAAAAATCCTGCTGGGAATTGAAGAAAGTAATGGTGGCTAGTAAATAAACATGCTTGGAATATATCTATCTCTGCAAAAGTCCCCAGACAGGAAATGAACAGACAGTATTACCTCATTAAAGAGGATATGCACAGCATTGAAGGGGTAACAGAACTGTATCAAATAACCTTTCCTGAGAAAGAAAATTGTTTTGTTTATTTAATACTTTAAAGACATTCCAAAATATTTGCCTGTCTAAATGTAGCCAAATATTTCCTCCTTGGGGAGGAAGCTGTCTTTATTATTAATATTTTAATATCTTTTCATAGATGAACAGAACTATGACTCCAACCTTTAAATTTCATAAATATACTTGCTACTATTACTTTTCATATTTCTACAGAAATCACTTGAAAATTCCTAAGAAAAACAAACAACAGAAATATTTCACTTTTTTCTGTTGTACTCTTCCTTAATTTTTTATAAGAACTACTGAAATATTCTTCATTCTTTACTGCTAAAAGGTGCTTGATCCAGATAGAAAGCCTCTTAGGGTAAGTGAGATTTATTTTAAAATATTCTTGCTTTTGCCCAATAACACTATAATGAGGTCAAAATTAAATCACAGGAACAAAAGGGCTACACATGGTTTGCTTGGCTGTTTGCTAAACAGAACAGAAAAGAAGCAAGAAGCTAATATATTTTAAAATAAGTCTAGCTCCAAGATGGTGTGATGAAATAATCTTTGTAGTCATTAAGGTTAAATTAGTATTTCCTGTAACTGGAAGCTTTCCCATAATTATAATAAAAAGGCAGAAGATCTCAGCTAGATGAGAAATGTCTATCTCAGTTGTAAGTTGGAGAGTTATGTTTTAGGTGAAATGGTATTATTTATTACAAAGTTGAAGTTTGGGTTGTTAAAAAAATAAACAACTCCTTAGTAAATAAAATTATTTCAAAATATTAAATATTCCTTAAAATGAAGAAGAAGAATTAAATTTAAGTGATTAAAAAGGAGGGATATTTAATAGCAGAACTGGAGGTAAATGTGATGCCTCTTTTCTTTGTAAGTATCTTTATAAAGTGTGTTTGCTTGTTAATACATCTATTCCAGGCTCAAAGTCCCCAAAAAGACAAACTACCTGTGTGCTTAAACTTAGCATAGAGTGTCAGACAGTGTCAGACAGGACCTTTTCTTTTTGCAAGTGACCAAAACCCAACTCAACCTGGTTTAAATAAACTTTTAAAAAAGGAAATATATTGGCTTATTTTAGTGCAAAGTCTAGAGAGATATGTGCCGTCAGGTAGGACTGCATTCAGATTTCAAGCAGTATCCTTAGATCTAGCTCTCTCTGCAGTCCTCTGCAGATGCCATCTGTAGTTCCACATGATCACAAGAAACCTGCGATTGTTACTGCCTCATATTTTTTCAGTTTCAAGTCAAATGGATAGTCAGACCTGAGATTCAGTCTAATTTCAAGAGCATTCATCACGTGCTCAGCCCTAAGCATCATGTGCCCACTAGAATCCAGTGCATAAGTTGACTTTGGACTGGACTATATGCCCCACCTCTGGTGCTTGGAGTAGCAGCCCACACAGAGTACCTGGACTAAAATAGGGGGAGTACGTACCCAAATAAAGAATGACACTGTGCTGCTGGACTAAGAGGAGTTCTGTGATAAAGAGACAAATAAATATTGAGTCCAATATGCCATATCTCACCATTCTTGCAGGAAATATTCCACCCTTTTTACAATTCGAGAAGTCTGCCCATATAGGTCTGGAATGAGTGTAATAAAAGATAAAGAGGCTATGTCTCCTGAAGATGGAGTTAAGAGTGCGGACCAATTGTCTAACATATTAAATACCTAAGTACAATTTTACAAATACTCCTTGCAATTACAAAGAACATCAGAAGTGGGAAAGGAAGCACCTGGTGATGTTGTTATCACAGGAAAATCTAGGTTTAGCTCATCAGCATCTGTTCCATTCTGTGCATGTTCTTTTGAGTTTTAGGTGGTTAAAGCCACCTTTAAGAAAAGAACCAGGAAGAAAAGAACCAGGTAGTCGGGCCTGGGTCCTACTAGGGCAGGCAGCTCCACTGGAAGAGAAGGAAGAATATGGCCAGGCAGATGTCAGGGCAGCAGGGCAGTTACAAGTCTGAAGCACCACCAAGTAACTCTATAATGCTGCATGCACCAGTGGTGAAGGCAAAAGGAAATCACAGGTGCAGACGGAGCCAGGTAAAACAAAGCCTCATGTACCACATGAGGAAATGGCATGCAGTGTACGTATTATAAAGCATACACTATAAATTCACGAAGTTCAAGAGTTTTCTGGATTGGGATCAAAACCAGGAGGGTCTTTAACTCTAAAAAGTGAAGTTTCATTAGTTGCAAAAGAAGGTCAAATTTAAAAACACTTAACAATGACTAGATAGAAGGCATTGGTTTGCGACCAGGTAGTGTACTCATTGATATCTACCTTCAGATAATACTTTTGTAAATGTTAATACAAAACAAGACATCAACTGTTTATTAAAATAATGAAAATTGTGAATTGTACTTTTAAAAAAAACTAGAATTGGTTAGATTATTTTTATTCATCACATACCTCTCTCTGATAGCAGGTACACAATAGCCGACAAAGGACCCTGTAAAAGTAAACAGTCTCAAGAGAACAGGCATTACGATATAGGGCTAATTCAACAGCTGTAAATGTCACAGGTGTATCCACTATGCTACTAGTTTTGGCTGCCTTGCCTTTTTCTTAACCTTCTAGACCCTCAGTATGAACAAATTTCACATTTTTTGTTTTAATATCAAAAGATTCTATTCTTCACAATAATAAAGATCTTTGAAATATATCAGTAATTATATATTATTCTTATGTAATAATCATGATAATTAAATGAGACAGGTTATAGTCCTTTACAAAGCACCTAACACAAGGAGTGAGTCATTTAGCAGGTGACTTGTTCTGGCTGGTTGCCCAGCCGGCAATATCAGGGGTCTTATGAATGTGTGGGCTGCTGACAAAGATAAATATATCCATCCTAGAAAGGTCTGATAAATTTCATGAATTAGCTCCACAATTTTACTGTAAACTCCTGAAGCACAAACTTATAACAAACTTATTATTTCCTCAAAGTTGAACACCAGAAAATACATAAATTGAGAGCACTGGGGTAAAAAAATAAAATAAAGTAGAAAGATGAGAACTTTAAAAAAAAAAATAGAAAGGTGAGAACTTGGAGTTTCTGAAAATAGATATATTTTTTAAAGATTTTATTTATTTATTTCACAGACAGAGTTCACAAGTAGGAGGCAGGCAGAAAGAGAGGGGGAAGAAGGCTCCCTGCCGAGCAGAGAGCCCGATGTGGGGCTCTATCCCAGGACCCTGGGATCATGACCTGAGCCGAAGGCAGAGGCTTTAACACACTGAGCCACCCAGGCACTCCTGAAAATAGATATTTTAGCATATGGTTCCAAAAATGTATAAATTACTTGGTTATCTGAGGTTGGTACAAAAGGCCCCCAGATATGGTGGTGGTGCTTGAGTTGGATTTTAAAGAAGAGTAAGGAAACAGAAAGATAGGCTCTCTAGGTAGAGGATCAGCAAGCACAAAGGCACAGAGATAGGGTTTCTGTACTGCTATAGGATAATATTATATGTAGGCTTCAGAGTACAGGTCTTTCACTTCTTTGATTAAGCTTATTCTAGGAACTTAATCTTTTTGGTACAATTATGAATGGAATTGCTTTCTTAATTTCTCTTTCTGCTTTGTTAACAGTGCACAGAAACCTACCAATGTCTGGGTATTAATATTGTATCCTGAAAACTTACTGAATTCATTTATTATTTCTAATAGTTTTTGGTGGAGTCTTTAGAGTTTTCTATGTATAGTATGTGTCATCTGCAACTAGTGAAAGTTTTACTTCTTCCTTACCAATATGGATGCCTCATTTCTTTTTTTTGACTATTGTGGCTAGGACTTCCAGTACTATGTTGAATAAAAGTGGCAAGAGTGGACATTCTTGTCTTGTTCCTGATCTTAAAGGAAAAGCTCTTAGTTTTTCCATCATTGAGTGTACTGTTAGCTGTGAATTTTTGACATATGGCTTTTATTATGTTGAGGTATGTTCCCTCTAAACCCACTTTGTTGAGAGTTGTTGTCATAAATGTATGTTGAACTTTGTCAAATGATTTTCTGCATCTGTTGAAATGATTGTATGATTTTTATCCTGTTTTATTGATGCAATGTATCAGATTGATTGATTTGCAAATATGGAACCATCCTTGCATCCCTAGATTAAACCCTGCTTGATCTTACTGTACAATACTATAATGTATTGTTGAATGTGATTTGATAACATTTTGTTGAGGATTTTAACATCTATATTCATCAGGGATATTGACTAATAGTGGTTGTTTTGTTTTGTTTTGGTGTGTTTGTCTGGTTTTGGTGTCAAGGTAATGTTGGCTTCATGGAATGTATTTAAAAGCTTTCCTTCCTCTTCTACTTTTTGGAATAGTTTGTAGAGGATAGGAAGAATATATATTGATAAATGTCTATACTATCCAAATCAATCTACAGATTCAATGAAATCCATATTAAAATAACAAGAGGATTTTTCATAGAGCTAGAATAAATAACACTAAAATTTGTATGGAACTATGGAAGATGCCAAATAGCCAAAACAATCTTGGGAAAGAAAAATAAACCTGGAGGTATTAGAATTCTAGAATTCAAGATATACTGCAAAACTATAGTAATCAAAACAGTATGGCATAAATAGATACACAGAGCAATAGAACAGAATAGACAACCCAAAAACAAACCTACTCTTATATGGTCAATTAACCTATGACAAGAGAAGCAAAATATTCAATGGAAAAAAGAAAGTCTCTTCAACAAATGGTTCTGGGAAAACTGGACAGCCACATGCAAAAGAATGAATCTGGACTCTCTAATACCATTTACAACAATAAACTCCAAAGGATTTAAAGACCTAAACAGGAGACCTGAAGCCATAAAAGTACTAAAAGAGAATATAGGCAGTAATTTCTCTGACATTGGCCATAGCAACATTTTTCTATATATGTTCTCTAAGGCAAGAGAAATAAAAGCAAAAATAAATTATCGGGACTGCAACAAATAAAAACTTTTGCACAGCAAAGGAAACCATCAACAAAACAAAAGGCAAACTATTGAATGGGAGAAAATATTTGCCAATGATATGTATATATGTCTATATATATATAGTAAGGGAGTAATATCCAAAATAAAGAACTCATACAACTCAACACCAAAAACAAATAAAACAAATAATCCAATTTAAAGAGTGGACAGAAAACCTGAATAGACATTTTTCCAAAGAAGACATACAGATGACCAACAGACACTAGAAAGATTCTCAACATCACTAATCATCAGGGAAATGCAAATCAAAACCACAAAGAAATACCACCTCATACCTGTCAGAATAGATAGAATCAAAATAACAAGTTGGCAAGGATGTGCAGAAAAAGGAACCATCATGAACTATTGTGAGCAGTGATGGGGAAGAAGTGATTGGTGGCAGAAAAATTAGACAGACAAAAAAAAATGAAAAAGGTTACACAGGTTTTACTTTTCTATGCAAGGATAATTAGTATTTTATAGAGCTTCAACAGGAACCATGGAAGAAATTTTAAGAGAGAAAGAAAAAAAAATGATTGTCTGGTAAAAGAACAGAGCAGGAACAGGGAGGAGGAAGACCACAGGCAGGGCATTGATGAGTAGGCCTTTGTCATAATCCAGGTTGCACATGATAAAGACCTGACCAAGGGCAAAGGCAGTAGGATGGAGTAGAGATGATGGACACAACAGATAAATATTAAATTTTCAAAAAAACCTGCTATCACTGCGGAATTTATTTACTTATTTATTTGTTTACTTTTTTTTTTTTTTTTTTTTTTTTTTTTTTCCAAACAGAATCTGTTATCTTACATGGAACCATAGTAGGTCTGTTTTGTTCAAGTGGAGCCCTACCTTTCATCTTCCACTCACCCTGCTGGGTATAAATTCAAATGTGGGCCTGGGTGAGTGAATGTGACCAGGCAGGACTCTGGATTTCTTGATGTAGGCAACTTGATAGATGTGATATTCTTCCACATGGAAGGGACACAGGAAGAGCAACAGACCATGCTCAGTTCTTCCTGCCAAACCCCCTTCTCCTTGTCCCCACTTTGTTCTTTGTTCAATCTTCTTACTGAGATTTTACAATGAAAACTGCTACCAGAGCAGGAGCTTTGGGCCAGATAAGAAGGTGAGGTAACTAATGAAGTCTAATGACCTCAAAGTAAAAAACTAATGCTAAAAATAAAAGGTAATCCTGCTCACCATTTTTTCTGGAAGTACAAAAATCCTAATGGTCAAAGATCAATTCTTAGTTTCATACAATTAGTTACCTACTGTGGTTTAAATTTCTTTTTTGAGCTAAGTTCTAGTGACAGTAATTATCATGGTGTGTGTGTGTGTGTGTGTGTGTGTGTGTGTGTATGATGTACTAGGTAATATTTTTATATAAAACATATTTAATACAAATTATATATATATAAATAAAGGTTTATATATATAACTAAAGGTTTAGACTTTATTAATTAAATCATACATGATTTAACACTTAGCAAACATTTGATGGATAAATGATTTATCCATCAAATGTTTGCTAAGTGTTTACCATGTATCAGAGATAAGGCAGTGGACAAAAAGCAGATCTATTGATTTATTCTTTTCTCTCATGGAGTTTACATTCTAGTTTGTTGAAACAAAGTCATTTCTTGACTATACTTCAAGGGTAAGGTCTGTTAGAAAATGGAAGCACATTATCCACTTGACCATTCCAATTTGGCAGTGCTTGATTCAGTGTTATAACTTGAAGCAACATGATAGGGATCACAGGGGCCATAAGAGTTGGGCAGTGACACCAGAGAGATAGAGTAATTTGGCCTTTATGTTTCTCATCAGCATTGTTTTGCACTTTGGATCAAATCTTGACATGGGCTGTCAACCTCTCTTCAATGTCAAAAAGGTAATGCAGGCTTCAGTTTTATTGAAACTTGGGATGTTGGGCAGGTAAATGATTAGTAACTTTGGTTAGAGGAAGAGTGAGTGACGGAGATAGTGACAGGGGAATTGCCTCCCACCAGGCTGTGTTTTAAACAGAAATACAAGGAGTTGCACACCACCTCCCTATTTTTCTTTCTCAAATGCTTCCAGATCTGTACACACATTCTGTCACTTTTTGCCTTTCTTTATCTTTGTTTATGGGATGACATAGAAGTGGGCACTAAGGCCAAAATGGGCTTCAGATTCCATCCCTGGTAATGCTTTCCTGTTAAATGTGTAGGGCTTTATCCTATTTAAAGAGTAGAATTTCTGAGTACTTTTGAACTTTCTCTTTCTTTACTTAGATAGCTTAAGTCCTTCATTTATCCATTTCATTCAAGTCTTTGAAATCTGCCAAGTCACTTTGCTATTTCTAACTCAAGATTACCATATTTCTATAGTTCTGATTACTTCATTCTTCTGATTAAAAAATAAATTAAACAAAAGTCTTATCTATCATGCTCCCTTAGCAGACGTTAAAGATTCTCCACTGCCAGAATCCAATCTTCCTTTCTAGTCAAATCTTTTTGTCCCTTCAAGTCCTTTCTATGGCTGTAAGTCATGCACCTCTTCCTGCTTACTCTATCGGTATGATTCGGAATGCCCCTTGTTTGACTTTCATTTGTCATAATAACCTAGCTATGGTGAGGATAAGCCACATTATCTCTGGACTTGAAGTTTCTCAAGTAGATAATCCTATTTGATTCAGTTGGTTAAAACACCTCATTTTCCCATAAAATTTCTTTCTTCAAACAAAAGCCCATGTTTCAGAGTTCTAGATTTATGCTTCTTTAAATGTCATTAGTGTCATGCTTTAAATGCTGGCAAAGATAAAACCAAGTCTAGTTTCATTCTTAGATCTTGAGAATCATTTCTGGTAATGATTTTTACATGAAAGCATACATTGTTTGAATGAGATTGTGTAGTCCAACCCATGCAGAATGAACAAAATATAGGAAGCCTAAATTGATATTTATGGCTATGAAATTGTGAAACATAAAATGAGTAGTGAATTGAGTCTCCCTGAGGAAAGAACAAAGATTTCTTTAAAGATCTTGAATATCAAAGGTACTGAATTTAAATCATTGTCCAAAAATATCTATATAAAGATTGAGTGTTTCTCTGAATTCTCTGAGTAAGAAGAGACCAGAATAGTGCTTGACACATAGAAGGTGCACAATAAATACTTGTTGACAGATTTTCAGTGAACTCAGAAAGGGAAGAACCAGGTCCAATATTGAACAAACAGGAAGAATTCGGGACTTGATTTGAAAGTTTCTCCCTGAAGAAAAATATCTTGACTACCTGGAATTTCGCCAGAATTACCTCCTTAAAAATATGCCACCTCCTTTCCCCTTTATATTTTCCAGAGCTCCTAACATGATGCTGATCAGGCAAGTATGTGGGTAAATATCTGATATAGAGTTTCCATGTGCTTCAGAGTGTGAAATAAAGGCCTAGATTTATTGATATATTCCTTTGAGTCTTGGGAAATGGTACCTCCTCAAGCATGCTCTATTGAAAGTTAAGCAGCTTTTTAAACTATCATAATCCTCAGGAGGAAGGAGGCAGTGGTACTTGTGACAATGGCTAAGAGCAGAAACCCCCAGAAATAAGGTACAAGAGAGGCACCTTGTGAAGATTGCATGAGTGAGGGAGAGGGGTTTGAAGGAAGGCCTGCTTTGACTGGTGGTTATATTACACTGCAGTGGTAAAGAAGGAAACCTTATCTTTCTTTTTGCTTCAACCCCTATTTTTTCTTTTTGCTCAACATTACCTTCCCTCCTTCTCTTGCCTCAGGCAAAGTAGCACTTGGGAAAATCTCTTTGATGGACATCTTCCCTTTGCTCCTCTTTATTCTTCTTTGGTTCTGCTTTTCTTCACTATGTTCTGTGCCCCAGAGGCTAGCTTCTGTTGAGTATCCCACTGGAGAACATGGGCAGCAAACTAGAAGAAGAAAATAGAATGAGGTGTGGATATTTATTCTCTTGATTTTCACTCTCTGGGGTTGTTGAAGGTGGAACTAAAACAAAACTCCATAGTCCCTGGCATCTGGCTTCTTGTTTTCTGTTCCTCTCCCCTCATCTTTTTTCTTCTAGTAAGTGTTCCCTTCGCTTCCCCTTCAGGTCTTGGATGTAAATATTCCCCCATACTATATCCTTCACTTGGGATGTATGTGCCTGGAATGGTGTATTCTCCTTGTGATTTCCCAAATCCTTCACCACATTTTTGAAAATATGCCATTTATTAAACTCACAATAAATTACCCAGTCTGAGTGTGCTATCTATTTTCTGCTAAGAGCCTGACTGACTCAACTTCTTATCTTATAGGGAGACTCATCTGAAGTCATGTGTATTCACAAAGAGATAAATATTTGATCTGGGAGTTCCATATGAACATTTTATTATGAAAGACTTACTTTTTGGTAGCTATCAGACAAAAAATATTCTGAAGCCCTATTTACAAATGTAATCCTTTGAAAATTCCAATTCCATAGGGTGCATTAATTGTGCTCATTAGGTATAAGGGAGGAATTGGTTTCTTCTTACCTCCTAACCAAACTATTAAATGTTTCTCTCCAATGTTTTTCTTCAATTCCTACTAAAGATTTTAGGTCAATATTTTATGGAAAAAAGAACCTCTACAGAGCCAAAACATTATTTTTCAGACTGCCTAGCTTCTCCAGATTTAAAAGAAAGAAATTAGAGGGGTACCTGGATAACTCAATTGGTTAAGGGTCTGACTCAGTTTCCGCTCGGGTCATGATTGTAGGGTCCTGAGATCGAGCCCCACATTGGTCTCTGTATTCAGCAGAGTCTGCTTGTCCCTCCTCTCTCTTTCATAAATAAATAAAATCTTTTTTTAAATAAGAAAGAAATTAGATTGCACCAATTAGATGACCTTAATAAACTCATTGTTTTTCAATCCTGGAATGGTATGTGACCTCTGGAGTAGAGCAAGATATAGATTCCGTTTTTCCGGCAAAACTCACTGGTTCATCATCATCTTCAAATAATACAGTAGCAAAGCCTTTTAAAACAGGAAATGAAATAAAGGATTTGCTGAGGCATAGATAATCATGCCCATGCCCCAAAATGTGGCTAGACCAGCTGTAAGCTGGTCTTATGCCTAACACAGGAAATCAAAACCAAGAGAAAAGCAACATTACTGAGCACAAATTTTAACTCTCAATTGATGACATTATATATTTTTTCTTCCCCAGTGACAGAGTAGATCAGGTCAATTGTCTGAACTTCCATTTGGTGTTTAAAATACCTAATCCCGAGGCGCCTGGGTGGCTCAGTGGGTTAAAGCCTCTGCCTTCAGTTCAGGTCATGATCTCAGGGTTCTGGGATCGAGCCCCACATCGGGCCCTCTGCTCAGCAGGGATCCTGCTTCCTCCTCTCTCTCTCTACCTGCCTCTCTACCTGTGATCTCTCTCTCTGTCAAATAAATAAATAAAATCTTAAAAAAAATAAAAAAAAATAAAATAAAATACCTAATCCCCTCCCAAACCAAAGAAGATCTTCAAATTCTGAAAGCCTGACAATGGTCTAAGTCAACAGCCAGAAGGAGACTTTCAGAATTTTCCTTTGAAGCTGGGAGGAAGCAAAAGGCTTGTAATTGAAGGTTCATGTACAACCCCCAGGATAGCTCCTGCTTCACACTCCAGTTTTTCCAGTGTTCAGGGATTCAGATTTGTTAACTTTATTTTGGAAGGATTATACATTCTTGTATAATGATTTATGCCCAGGGGTTCTGGACTGAGACTAGCTGGATTCAAGTGTCATCATCACTTACCTCTATGTGACCTCTTACAGCCTCAGTTTCCTATCTGTAGAATATGGATAAAAATGATGTCTAAACCTTAGGATTATCATAATTAAATGAGATAATGTATTTATTCATTAAAGTTATTAAATTAAAGCTTATTGAAAGTTATGAAATTAGTTAATACATGAAGTGCTTCTAGAACTGAGCCTAGAACATGGTAAATGCTCAATAAATGTGAACTATTTATCATCATTGTATAAAGTATTCAGTATTTTCTAAAGTGGTTTGAAATATTAACTATTTTTATCATTATCTTTCCAGATTTTGCTCTTCTAACCATATTACATGCTTATCAATAAACTGTCAGAATAATATTTTCCACTATTCCTTTTTCATGAGAGCATATACTCAACAATAATGAACATCTTGACAATAACTACTTTTTTATTCAAGTGGAAATGTTCAGCTCATCTCTTGATTTTTCAGGAGAAGAAAATGTAGGATAGGTTTCCCAATAAAACTGTTTTCATATCCTGCTTCTTGTTTTTTTTTTCCCATTTTGGAAGGATTTGCTTTTGTCAGGCGATGTTTAACTCCAGTTATTCAAATAAGTATTTCTAAATAGCCTTCTGTCCTGTACATATAGAATAGAACAATTAAAAAAAATAAGTGTAGGGGCGCCTGGGTGGCTCAGTGGGTTAAGGCCTCTGCCTTCAGCTCAGGTCATGGTCCCAGGGTCCTGGGATCGAGCCCCAAGTCGGGCTCTCTGCCCCGTGGGGAGCCTGCTTCCTCCCCCTCTCTCTGCCTGCCTCTCTGCCTACTTGTGATTTCTCTCTCTGTGTCAAATAAATAAAATCTTTTAAAAAAAAAAGTGTCAAAATTTTGAATTCCAAGAAATCTTAGATCATTACTCAAAGATGGAATATATCTGCTATTACCCCCATCATCCACACACTCTCACCCAAGACAGACATTGCTAATAGATTGCTACAATCATTTGTGCTATTTTGGCTTCATTTCAACACAGCATACCAGATAACTGCTTTTAATGAGTAATAAGATAAAACCTAATGAACAAAATATATAACATGCCCTCCAAAACAAAGATCATAATGCATCAATAGTAGCAGTTAAATCTAACACTCAGTTTTTCCAGATGTGGAAATTCATGTTTATAACACAGTGAATGAAAATATTGTTAGAAACAAATTTCATAAGACTACCTGAAGATATTTCTATCTTCCGAAGTGAATTGCATGAAGAAAGAAGCTTTAGTCACATTTGAAGTTTGCTTTAGCCCTTTTTCTCTACAGAAATCTGAGAATGGCCTTAAAATCTGTAATTTTACTTACTTCCTATCTCATTTTAGCATTCATGAAAAATCAACCAGACCCTTAATGACCCACAAGAAGATTTGTTCTATGTCAGAAATGGAGTTGACTGATGAGCTAGAGACATATTTTTGTCTTCAGTGTTGCCAACAGTAACATCAGTAAAATAATTTTCACACTTGCCAGACTCCCTGAGCTTGCCTATGCCACCATGGGGCCTCTTGGAGAATCTCAATCACTATGTTCCCTGCAAGTTCTGTCCTAGGTGTTTCAGTTTTCACTTGGCTATGCTGAAAGGTCTAGCAAGTGTCATGTCTGCTGTTGTCTCAGGGTTCAGATTCAGGGAATGTTTCCTTAATTAGCAGATGACATCAATCTGAAGTCAGTCCAAGAGACTCTCTGGCAAGAAAACCAGTCAGTATCAGGAAGGAGCAATATTAGAAGGTTGTATAGTCATCAAATGTGATACAGAGTTGGTGAGAAAGGCAGGTGCTGCCCTATATAATGCAGAATCTCATTGATTCTTGATGTGAACAATGGCATCCCTTTCTGCTACCTCTCACAATACCAGATCTAATGTAGGAGTCATGGGAGAGGGGGATGGTAGAAAGGGAGTGTTGAATCCCACTCCCCTTCTTTTTTTCCAAGCCACTGTGTTGCATTCAGTTTGACTTCAATTTGGAGACACTTTCGTCATATGAAAGCCAACCCTCCCTTCCCTATTTCCCAAACGGGTGTATTCACATCAAATAACTCTCTCCGTGGAGGGAGATTCTCTCCATGGAGACTGGAAAGTTCTATCTAACCTATCCCCTTCCTCCTTGTTGAGATGGTTATCCATTATAATAATTCTACCTTGCATCTACTAACCTTGACAATGTTCAAGGGCCTCCAGATGAATGATCTCATTTGATTTCTCATGCTTTGTATGTGAGAAGATGCTAACTGCTAACGAACTAAGCATTAGAGGGGAAAAAAATAAGAACAAAAATCTTAGAAAGACTAACAGGAAGGAGAAAACGTAAGTACTATTTCAATTTGTCCTATATAGGCATGAAAATAAAGAGGGTCCATCAGTGCTTACACATAATTCATTCTATTAAGAATGAGTGTTAAAGGGGCGCCTTGGTGGCACAGTCAGTTAAGTGTTGCCTTCGGCTCAGGTCATGATCCCAGGGTCCTGGGATCGAGCCCCGCATCAGGCTTCCTGCTTGGCAGGAAGCCTGCTTTTCCCTCTCCCACTCTGCCTGCTGTGTTCCCTTTCTTGCTGTGTTTCTCCCTGTCAAATAAATAAATAAAATCTTAAAAAAAAAAAAAAAAGAATGAGTGTTAAAGTTGATTCCTCAACACTTCTCTACTAAAGACCCTCTGTGGGCTTCATGTTTGAAAAAATAACCTGGAAAATAGCATTTATTAAAAAGCAATTAATTTTGTCCCCATTGTTATTGATAATAGCTATATTTAATTATGATCAATTGAAACAATTCTGAATTGCTATAAACAGCCATCCAAGGAAAGGAATTTCCTTTAGGTTTTGAAGATCATCCTAATGGTCCCTAGATGCCTGTCATTAGTTTTATGATGCTAAAGGAATTGAAACTGAAGTTTGGGAAGCATTGATATAGTCTAGCCTCTTTCTTTTAAAGATGAACAAGTTGAATAAGAAAACTCAGAACACTTGGTTAAGATTAAAAACCTACTTCATATCAAGCTGAAACCAGAATACAAGATTCTGAGTAATTGATTCTAAAGATACATAAATCAGATCAAAATAAAATCCCATTATGAAACCATGCAGGTAATTATAAAATGAAGTCGTAAGTTAAAAGAAAAACAACATCACAGACTTAATTAAATGCTGAATGTCACTTAGCCTTAGTATTGCAGAGGCAATGGGAAAAGAAAGGACTATGGTAAAATTAAAGGCCATGCCCTGTCCAAGGAAGAAAACCTACTCTGCTTCAGCTAATCGTAGTTGTGCTAGAATGTGAACTTAATATTACCGAAAATTCAAAGCAAGAAATGAAAATTTTTATGTGAAATCTCCCAATGTTCAAATGTTGCCAATTAGTTCAAATATTTTTTTAAAAAATACCATTTGGGCCAACATTTTGAGAGCCAAAGAAAATATATTTGTGAACCACTACTCTGCAGTTGCTTACAAAAGTAATCAATAACTGAACATGTGTTTACTGATGATAAAATTTATCAAACTCCTAATATTAATTCATCCATCTATCCTTCTATTTATGTATGTGATAAATACTTGAGTTTCTAAATATGGGTATTGTAGTACAATATTGGATTTGTGGGAGGCACGGAGTTGGACTAAGAATCTGAGGAGAATAGAACAGCTTTGGAATGGCTATCAAGGAGAATTAAGTACGATAGTTGTTCTCAGCCTGGCTGTATATCAGAATCACCTGGGTCTAACACATAAAAATTCTCTTTTGTCTTTTCAAGATTTTATTTATTTATTTATTTGAGAGAGAGAGAGAGAGAGAGAGAAAACACAAGCTGGGGGAGGGGCAGAGGGAGAGGGAGAAGCAGACTCCCATGAGCAGGGAAGCCCAACCTGGGGCTTGATCCCAGGACCCTGAGATCACTACCCAAGCTGAAAGGAGCCAACCAGGAACCCCTAATTTGTGAAAATTCTGACTCAGTTATTGTGAAGTGCCATCAGCAGTTAATAAGAGATAAATAAAATATTGGATAGCAATATGTCAGACTACATGAATTGCTGGTGAATTCAGTATTTATGATATAATGACTTCTAGCAACCTCAGGATAAAAGAAGAGAAATAAGTGCGGCTGTAGAGGAAAGTAGATAGGGGGTCTCTTTTAGACTGACAAGATGATCAGAGCTGAAATGAATGATCATTGGGTCCAGGCTGACGTGGTAGCTGACTGGCTGGTAGGCAAGCAATCTATGGGTCTTGAAATAGAAATTCTGGATCTGTAAACATTGTCCTCCTTGTGTTTCAGGAGAAACAGAAGGGGCTGATATCTTAATTTTCCTAGGTTCAAATCAGACAGTCTAAACGATCTTGCAGAAATTGTTCATTCACTACATTCCAATTTCCTCATCTTTTAAATAAGGTTAATACTGCTGAGGAAACAGTTTGAAACTTGTAGAAGCAGTTTGCAGGATGAAGAAGTGATGCACAAATGCAAGTATTATGATTTTCCAATTTTTTATTTTGGTATTTTAAGTGCTAAAAGGAGTTTCTTGGAGAAGTCTTTCTCTTTCATAAATCCAATCAGAAATGTTCAATTTCTACACACACGAATAGGCAGCTACAACTGGGAAAATGATTTTGTGATTCCACATATTTCTTTGACAAGTCACAAATGGGTTTTAGTGACCAGCTGCAGCTTGTGTGTTAAATTCAAATAGTTCATTCTTGGCACAGTTATTTTTTACATTCCCTTGCATTAGAAAAAAAAAATCATGCTGCCTACCATTACACATTGTAAAAGCGATAGGTTATATCTATTTGGAGAGGATATTGCATGCTAAATGCATACAATGAAAATGTCAATGAATTCAACAGTATGTTTCGCCTCTGATCAGTAGTGGCAAACCTTCTTTGGATCTTTAGTCCGTGGGTCTGCTAAGATCTTCAGGGAATTTTCTTATCTCATAAACCACAGAAAATATAAAATGGAGATGATTGCTGACTACTTTCCAGGTACTCAAATGGAAACTAGACTTTAGAGCTTAGGTTGTTCCAGAATTCTTTCCCCTCCCAAGGGTTTGGAGCCAATAACAATAACACAGAAAGACTATCAATCTGCTTAGTACACTTCTAGTTTTCAGAAACAAAGTTTTCTCTTCAAGTCCAAGAATGTTCTCACCATGGATTGAATTATTGTGTTGAAGGGACCAGTTTATCCATAAGTGTCCTGAGTTCCACTCAATAAAGAAATACATTTTAAACTCATTTTATCTTTGTGGTTATGCAAGTCTATGATCATGTAAATACACCCTAAGTGAAAAAAAAAAAAAAGCATATGCAGAGTAAGAGATGTTTCAAAATATTTAAAATAATGATTAGTATTATTACACAGGAGGTAGTTTGATAAGAAAGGGTTCTTGGGTGTTTGCATTTAGTTGCTGACTAAATCAACATAGAATTTCTACCAACCTAATTAATCTTAAATTAAGCATGCCTACTGTTTACTGTGATTACCTCACGAGACGAGCTGTTTCAGCGTCTGTTTTTCCTCATGGCAAAAAAGGTTCTCTTTTACTTCAAAAGTGAGTTTTCCTCCTCTTAAGCTCAGTTGTTTGGCCATTTCTATCCAAAATAAATACTGCTTTCTCACCTCTTAGCTGTTTCAGGCTGAATTGTGTCTTTAAATGCATGTACATGACTCTCAGGGCAGACATTTGACTTCAGTGGGAGCTATGAGTCTTTGAGGGCCTGATCTGACCCTGTGTTTGTGCTCAGTATATAAGTGTTTATGTAATGTTTTCATTTCCTGACCCGCTCAGTATCATTTCTTTGGCAAAATATATTCACTTCCCTCACATTTTCCCCATCTGTTATATTCTTAAGTCTGTCTATTACTTTGCTTACTTTCCTTTGATCTTTTTTAGTCTGGGTATCATTTCCCAAGGACAATGCACACACACACACACACACCACATGTAAACCAAAAGAATATTTAATATTTGTTTCCCACTGTATAAAGTACTTACATTATCTAGTGTGGCAATTAGCTTTATGTATAAAAAGATATGCATTCACATACAGATTTTACCTGTATATATATATCTCTCTATGATGACAAGATGAATTGATCTTTTGCTATTATAGAGACAATGAGTTCTCTATTTCTTAATTTTATGAGAAAGAAATTGATATGAGAAAGAAAATATCTGTGTTTCCTTAATTTCCCTTCTCTGGGTCTAATTCTTGGATATTATCTAGATGGAGAGATTTTCAGTTTTTCTTTTGATGAACCCATATTTGTTTTCCCTTTGTTCCCAAATAGTATGTTTGAAAGCAATGCTAGCTTACCATCGTGAAAGATGGTAACGTTCAAGAAAATATCAAACTGGGTTATCAGGCCTCTGTGGATTCATTCTGGATTCCAGGTGGGTATTTGAGATACAACAAATGAAAAGGTCCATTTTAATATATTTGCCTCCTCTTGTTTTCTCACTTGACTTCCCAATCTAATTTCTTTGCTGCCAAGGGTTCTCACTCATATCACCATTTAAAATTTAAAAGCAATATATATTTAAATGCAAAATAATGTGCTTATATGGAGACTTTGCCACAGTGAAAAGTATGACAGTGGATTTCATTTCAAAGAGTTCTGGATGATCTCCCGAGTGGTAGAGCCAAAAGTAAGAAATGTTAGATCATTCCAAATGACTAGAAATAAAACAAATATTATTCCCTGTTTGATCATGGTCTGTATCTTTCCACATTAGAGAATTTTTGTTTTTATTCATTTGCTCTTTGTCATCTTCCTTTTGAAGGACCATGGTTGCTATGAATAGCAGGGAGAGCAACTTCCAAATTTATTTTAACAGTAGGAAAGGTTACAAGTCACCCATTCTCACACTTTGAGGAAACTGAGAAATTCTGTTAGTAATGTGTATGTATTTTAGGTTTTCCTTATAAGCCTTCCTATTGACTCAAAATACCCATCTGAAATCTGTCTGTTCTCTAGATTGATAAGGGAATTCAGATGGAGGATTCTACTCAACATCCCATTTTATCAATCCAGTAGAGTGATCAATTACATGGGGCTTGCTGCTTGCACAACCTTCTGCCACAAAAGTTAGCAATGGATAAGGAAGATGTGGTCCATATACACTATGGAGTATTATGCCTCCATCAGAAAGGATGAATACCCAACTTTTGTAGCGACATGGACGGGACTGGAAGAGATTATGCTGAGTGAAATAAGTCAAGCAGAGAGAGTCAATTATCATATGGTTTCACTTATTTGTGGAGCATAACAAATAGCATGGAGGACAAGGGGAGTTAGAGAGGAGAACAGAGTTGAGGGAAATTGGAAGGGGAGATGAACCATGAGAGACTATGGACTCTGAAAAACAATCTGAGGGGTTTGAAGGGGCGGGGGGTGGGAGGTTGGGGGAACCAGGTGGTGGGTATTGGAGAGGGCACGGATTGCAAAGAGCACTGGGTGTGGTGCAAAAACAATGAATACTGTTACGCTGAAAATAAATTTTTAAAAAAATGAAAAAAAAAAAAGAAGAAGGAGAAGTAGACTTCCCTACATAGCATATCGAACAATTTGGGGAGGGGGAATTACCTAGAAATCTGGAGGATGGGATTAAAGAGAAGGGGAAAATATGAGTGTGGTCAGTATAGGCTGAACCACTTGAAGACAAAAGAGGTCACTGAACAGCTACCATGAATAGAGATGTTTGGGAAAGAGCTAATTAAGCTCTATGAGAAAAGTTTTGCCATGTTGTGGGACATAAACCCTCCCTGTCACCTCTTTAAGAGTCATTCAGTAAAAACTTGCTTCTCAAGAAAAAAAAAAAAGTTAACAATGAAGCAAAAAATGTGAAAAACTCAATAAAAATGGAAAATATTTTATACCACAAAATATGAAAATTTGCCAAGAATGTTTGTATGTTTTTAGTAGTAGTTTTTAAAATACATAAGTAAGGTTAGGTCTGGAGGCAGTAGTCAAAAGTGTGCTCCCAGAGCAAATCCCAAATTCTCATGGTAGTGAAATAAGTGAGAGGACTATAGAAGGTCTATATCTAGTATCTATAGTATAGATACTAGGAATGTATCTATTTCGAGGCTTCAGGGGTTTTTTTGTTTTAATGAGACTCCAAAAAATTAATATTCTGCTCTTTCCTGTGGAAGCAACACCAGTAGTTAACTAAAATAAATCTAATTGTCTGGAATACATTTTTTCCCTTAGAAATTTCAAAACTGTCAGGTATAAAAGTATGAGGTATACGTACATGAGCAAACTCATACAGTTTGTGAGTGCAATTCACATTCTTGAAAAAATATGTGTATGTGAATAAGTAGGAATGAAATTATATTTTAAATGATCCATGGAATTCCATGTAATGTCACTCCTCTGAGAATTACTTTAAAGTAAAGCCTACTTTAATAATGTAGTTAACCCACAGATATACTGGATATATAGATAAAGATTTTTATGAACACTCTATGTTCTGTAATTAATTACAACCATGTGAAAATGTTGATAGACATTGAAACTAGACAACTGAAAAGAGATATATATAGAGAATGGTTAATATAACCTTATAGATTCAGCATCAATATTTTGGCAGGCTTTTGAGGCAACCTTTAAAAATGAGGATCATGAACATGAAATCCGAGTATCTGTGAAAGAACAATAATGTGCTAACCCCTCTCTTTCCTTCTCCTTTTCTGTCTCATGGCTTCTGTCTTTATATCATTTTGATAAGGAAGAGTATAGGCGTTGATATTGTTGAATCTCTATTGAGACAAGTGTCCTCCTAGAAGAGTGGAGCAATCCAACCTTGGCAAGAGAGGGCAGAGCAGCAAGCCCTTGACCTGTAGCCAAAATTGTCTATGGGGGTGATGGGATTTTCTTGTAATCTTGCAAGTCATAGGAAAACGCGACAATTTGATTCAAATGTTCTAAAAACAGGGGCGCCTGGGTGGCTCAGTGGGTTAAAGCCTCTGTTTTCAGCTCAGGTCATGATCCCAGGGTCCTGGGATCAAGCCCCTCATCGGGCTCTCTGCTCAGCAGGGAGCCTGCTTCCCTCCCTCTCTCTCTGCCTGCCTCTCTGCCTACTTGTGATCTCTGTCTGTCAAATAAATAAATAAAATCTTTTAAAAAATGTTCTAAAAACAATTTGATGATTAGCATCTATGTTCTTTCACTTTTGCAAGTATGGACAGAGCACACTTTCGGTGTGCAACTATTTAGCATTATTTAACCAAGCAACTATTTAGCATTGCAGTATAGATGCTACATGACTTCAAGTAATTTTATTAAAGTTAAGGAGGATTACTCTGATTTTCAAAACTCTTGACTCAACTGTTTAGTCAGAAAAGTTGGAGGAGTGACAGACAAGGAAGCAGGAAGGCTACTATAAGGAAACTGAGATGGTACTTGGCATTACATAAGGATATGGAACTAGAAGTGATGAAAGTGACAACCACAGAGGTCAAAGAGAAATTCTTTACATCCCTTAAGCATTCTTTGTAAGAAAAGTGTCACATGAGAAGAAATTGTAATTATGAATATGAAACTGTGCTTTCCGTTTTAAATATGAAAGTGAAATGTTTAAGTGTATATATTGATCAAGAAATAAGCAGTAAAATACTAAATAAGATTCATTAAAAGAAAATACATGTCAATATCATTAAAATCAGAGAGGGCATGTGATCTACAATTAAATTCATACCACAAATTAAGGTCAGCTATTATAATTTAAAAAGTAGTTATATAAATGTTAAATAAAAAGCATTCATCTTTGTGTAAAAACTATACACCAAAAATCACATTAGAAACATACTTCAATGTTAACTTTAACTTCCTAAACAAAACGACTGACATATCTTTGCTATTTGTAATTCTTTCAGCTTGTCCACCTTGTTTTCCAATATTCTACTTGACTATTAATGGACAAAAATGAAGTGTTGTAATTTATAAAGTTTCAGCCTTACTGGAGGGTGTATCAGACATTTAACATTAAGGGCTAAATAATGTCCATTATTTAGTGTATATAATATGCTAACTAGAGGGACATACATACCATGTTATACCCACAGAAGAAGCTTGGATGGAAAATAATTCTCATTTAAAGAGCACTATTGTTCCCCATTAGTGGTTGGATACAGCTGGAACTTAATTGGCAATTAGGTGTGTGGGGTTAGGTACATTAAAACGATCTGCTGGATTCCTTGCAGCAACACTTTCAAAAATAAAGCATATTGAGGCTGTATGAAAATGCAGCCAAGCTAGTGTCATATAGATCAATAAGATTAATCAATCAAATTTAACTAGATTATTATATTGAATTTTGTCAAATCTATTGCATATCTAACATGCAATCTAAGATTCCAACCCCAGCTCTGCCTGCTAGACCCACATACACACTGAAGAATGAAATGCGGTCCTTTTTAGATCCTTTGGATTTATGCTGATCTAAACTCTCCTACATTCTTCTAAAGCCAAATTGGATGTGTGCTAACCAATATAGGGTTATAGAGTAGATAGCTATTAAGAGTAAATATAAGAAAAAGCCAATCAAAAATTATTCCTGTATTTGTTACTGCTAAAGACATTGCTTAGAATAATACTTGATGGTCTAGGTACAAAATATCTGTTAGTACAAGGATCACTATACAATCCTCTTTAAGGACTGGTAAAGCTTCCAATCAAATACCAAAAAACCAGTGATCTTAAAAATATGGTATAATCATATAATAGAATACTATTCAAAAATGTAAAGGAACAAGCTGCTGATAAACATAACACTTTGGGTTAATTTCCAAAATACTACACTGAGAGAAAGAATCAAGAGACATCTGTCTAAAAGAGCATAAATTGTATGATCCCATGTATATGAAATTGTAGAACAAGTGAATCCATGTTGAAAGAAATTGGAGCAATTAACTGGAAAGGGGCAGAAGAACCATTTTCAAGGTGATGGTCATGTTCCACATCTTTTTTTTTTTATTGTGTTATGTTAGCCACATACAATACATGATTAGTTTTTGATGTAGGTCATGTTCTACATCTTGATAGGGATGCTGGATTACATGGACGTGTGCATTTGTCATATCCCCTGGAATCATATTTCAGAGCTATGAAGCTCATTGTAGATAAGTTATACCTTAATATAAAAGATATTAAAAGAAAAAATATGATGTTATTTTATTTTTCGCCTTTTCTTCCAGCAAGGTCAAAGTCTAATTTTGAATAGTCAAACACAGATGACTAAGAGCACCACAATGTTAGCATACTCTTTACCTCCAATGTTACTTCAGTTATTTCTTTTTTTCCTTGAACAAGAAACTTTATTTTTTTATTATACTTATTTCTAACTTAACAATCTTATTATATATTTGTCATGTTATAATGTCCCTTAAAGTCCTTTTTTTAAAGAGGCAAATGCATGTATCTCTACAATCATACCTGCACACAACAAAGATGGATAGAACTCAAAAAGGTATGTTTAACAATTCAGCAAAAACCTTCAATAATCCTGACTTTTTATTACTCCCCATCTTAGTTATTTTTTAATTACAGAAGTCTATCTGAATAGTGCAAAGAAAATCTTCCACTCCTGATTTTAGTTATCACATCAAAAATATACTCTCTTGAAGAACGCAACATTGCTCAAGTGGAATATTTACTTGAGAATACTACTATATGAATAGTAAATGTTTGTGGTTACAAAGGCTTTATGAAGTTGTCCAAATTATGGAAATCCAGATCTCTCTGCTTATATAACATTAAAATTTTTTGAGTATGCATGATTAATATAAAATGGGAAAATATGGAATTTCCGAAGTTATTACTGGTTATACTTAGCATGTAGATAAAGGGCATGAATTGAGAGGGTGGAGATTTTCATTTCTATCAATGCTTGGACCTATTTAACATCTAGGATGGCCATGAACTGAGTAGGAGAAGGTTTTGTAATTCTACCTTTAATTCAGACTTGCCTACAAGCTTTAATCTCAGTGTTTACAATTTTCCCAATTAATTTGAAAACTCTTAGTTGCTATAGCACCAGAGAATGTTGACAGTTGATTCAATATGACTTCCACTTTCCTCAAAACCAATAGTGTTTACAACATTTAGTATAAAAAGGATTTCATAAATTCCAAGTTCCTGAAAAACTGCTACATAGAAACTGCTACTTCATTAAGAATGCTATTCAGGGGCACTTGGGAGGCTCTGTGGGTTGAAGCCTCTGCCTTCGGCTCAGGTCATGATACCAGAGTCCTGTGATTGAGCCCCACAGTGGGGCTATGTTCATCAGGGAGCCTGCTTCCTCCTCTCTGCCTGCTTCTCTGCCTACATGTGATAAATAAATAAAATCTTTAAAAAAAAAAAGTGCTATTCAGTTGGGTGGAATGTTGGGATAACTGGATGATGTGGATTAAGTAGGGATGTAATGAGTACTGGGTATAATATAACTGACGAATCACTGAACTTAACCTCTGAAACTAATAACACACTGCATGTTAATTAAGTGAATATTTTTTCTTAAAAAGAATGCTTTTCAGCCACGAAAAAGAAGAAAATCCTGCCATTCGTGACAGCATGTATAGATTCTGAGGGCATTATGCTAAGTGAGTTAAGTCAGACAGAAAAAGACAAGTAGTGTATGGCATCACTTTTATGTGGAATCTTAAAAAAAAAATAGCTGAACTCTTAGAAACAGAGAGTAGAGTGGTGGTTACCAGGTCCTAGGAGGAGGGGGAATTTGGTACATGCTTAAAGGTACCAACTTGCAAATAGTAGATAAATAAGTTCTGGAGATCTAATATACAACATAGTGACAACAGTCAACAATACTGTTTTATAAACTTTAAAGTTGCTAAGAGATTAAATCTTAACTTTTCTCACCACAAAAAAGATCAATAGAAGTGTTAACTAGTACTACCATGGTAAACATATTGCAATACATAAATGTTTAAATCAATATATTGCACATCTTAAACTTACATAATGTTATATGTCAATTATAAAATTACAAAAATTATATTATCCCATAATAATATATTATTATAATTATAAATTATAAAAATTAAAAGGAAAAATGCTCCATTCTTAGACCATTTCCTATTATTCTTGACCATCTTTATTACCTTGTAATGAATGGCTTCAAAGTGTATTGCATTATTACCCACAATATCTCTTGAGAAAAACTATGTCAAGTCAAATTTCTATCTCCAAACTAGAATTACCCCACAATTTGTCAAGGAGAAAAAAAATTGTTTTTAACGTGCAAATGAATCATCAAGCTTCTTCAGTTGTTTGAGTTTTTTCTCTTCTGGATGCTGAGAGAGACTAGTGTATTTTTCACTTGGCAAGTGTTTTGCCAAGGTAAGCACTGCTGTGGTAGCATGAAAACTGCTTAACCTGTGCTGTTTTATAGGGTCAAGATGCAGCATGACCATTGTCTAAAGGAATCAAAGTGGATTACTACTATGAACATTTATATGTCCAGCCTCCTCATAGAAAGAAAAATGCACTGAAATAAAATCTATCATCTGTAAGATCTGAAAAAAATAAGAAATTTTGACAGAAGACTCTGTTGATGAAGATGTAGGGAAAATGGCACCTCATACACTGACTAAAACTTTACACAACTTATAAAGCCAATCAGGCAATATCAACTAAAATTATAGCTGCATTTACTCTTTGCATTTACTCTAACATTTAATGCTGTATGTGTATTTGCATATATGCATATAATGGTACTAAATACATATAGTTGCATTTATTCCAGCAATCCTACTTTAGTGAACCTATTCTATAAATATGCATATGCTAAATGACATGCTTACAAAATTTATCATGACATTGTTTATAATTGCAAAAGATTGGAACAACTGAAATGTCCATTTACATGCAACTGGTTAATAAACTATGGTACAACCACACAATTAGCACTATGAAACTGTAAGGAATCTCTCTCTAAATGTAAAAAAGGATCGCCAAGATATGTTGTTCAGTGAAAATTGCAAGAAATAGAACAATGTATTGAGAATTCTACTATTTGTGAAAGAAGACAGATAATATATATTTATATTTGTTTGTTTGAAGGAATACTGCAAAATGCATGAACAGCAACAAAAATGTGGATGCTTCTAGGAAGAGGAGCAGAGAAGTGGGGAATGGAATAGATGGGCATCTACCAGATGGGAATTACAAATGGATATTTCTTTTGTTATAAGTGAATGTCACTATAAAATGCATTTTCTGTCCTTTAATAGGAAAAAGCCTGTATGTGTTCTTTTCCCATTTTTCTACTGAGAACTTAGTCTTTTCTCCCCCCAAAGAACTAGCCCTTTGTCTATAGTATTTGATGTAAATATTTGTCTTCCTACTTTCTTTTTCAGTTGTACAGATCTTCCTTGACTTGTGATTAGGTTACAACCTGATAAACGCACTGTAAGTTGAAAATACTGTTAAATAGAAAATGTATTTACTACACCTAACCTACCAAATATCATAGCTTGACCTAACCTACTTTAAATGTGCTTAGAATACTTATATTAGCCTATAGTTGGGCAAAATCATCTAACACAAAATCTATCTTATAATGAAATGTTGAATATCTCATGTAACATGTTGAATACTGTTCTGAAAGTAAAAAACAGAATAGCTATATGGGTACAGGATGGTTCTAAGTGTATGGATTTTCACCCTTATGATTGTGTGGCTGACCAGTAGCTGAGAGTTGTTGCCACTGCCCAGCATCACAGAGTGTTGCATTGCATCTCTCTAGCCCAGGAAAGGATCAAAATTCAAAATTTGAAGTACAGGTTCTATTGAATGCACAAATTGCTTTCCCACTATTATAAAGTCAAAAATTTATAAGTCAAACCATCATAAATCAGAGATTGTCTATATTTGTCAAACAAAAGATTCTGAATTTTGTGCAAGTGAATTCGTGGCCTCTTTTTTTCTGTGTGTGACTTTGGAGATTTGTATTATTCTTTGGCAGATCTTCCTCATTCTGACAATAATAAGACAATCATCTATATTTTCTTCTAGACTTTTCATTGTTTCATTTTTAGTATTTTAATATTTTATCTGAGTTTATTTTAATGCAAAGTGTTAGGTAAGAAGTCAACTTCTTTTTCCTGGTAGAAATCTCTTTGTAATTTATTTTGCCTACTAATCTAACATGACATCTTCAAAATACACCAAATTTCTGTACATACTTATGTCACTAATACCACAGTTTTTACTTATCATACCTTCATAATATATTTTAATGTCTATAAAAATTAATTCCCTCTCATTGCTATTATTTCTCAGAGGTTTTCTGAATACCCTTGTTCTTTATTTTCCCATATAATATGTAGAATTAAGTTACACTTTTCCAGGGGCGCCTGGGTGGCTCAGTGGGCTAAAGCCTCTGCCTTTGGCTCAGATCATGTTCCCAGGGTCCTGGGATCAAGCCCCGCATCGGGCTCTCTGCTCAGCGGGGAACCTGCTTCCTCCTCTTTCTCTGACTGCTTCTCTGCCTACTTGTGATCTCTGTCAAATAAATAAATAAAATATTAAAAAAAAATTTTTAAAAAAAGTTACACTTTTCCAAATAAATCTCATTGGTAATTTAATTGGAATTACATTTAATTTAATCCTTGAAAACAATGAGAAGTTTTCCATTATGTCTTCTTTCATCATTTAAAATTTTCTTCATATGGATTTTCCACATACCTTGTTGAAATTTTTACTCCCTCGTCTTTCTTATTATTAATATAGCTGTCAATCTATTTATTTTGATGAAAAATTCAACAATATTGTGTTACCCTGGGTTAATTCAATCTGTGTCACTCATTTGATGACCCTACAAAGATACTGTCTGAAAGGTCTGTCAATCTAAATTGTCTGTGACTTTTACTTATTTTCCCATGGATAATGGACAGCATATCTCATATGAAATTTCTCTGTTTCTATGATTTTAAAGCATCTTGTTTTAAACAGTCATTTTAATTCTATTACCTATTAACAAATTTAAGCCATATATCAGCTATTCATGTGGTCTCTATTTTTTTCCTCCAATCCAGGCATCAATAAATTCTTTAAAAATCATTTCCTTCTTTCAACTTGTCAAATAACTTTCTTGGTGTATGAACATAAAATGAATCTAATTTTTTTTAATTGAGGTTAATAAAAAGAATATACCGTGTATGCTTGGTACTTAAATTTCAACGTGTATGGAAACAGCATGCAGGGAAAGGAAAGCAAGGACCATGGCAGATCTTATAATTGCCTTTGAGATGCAACAGGAAACATCCCCTAAATAATAGGGCAGCAATTTGAACAGAATGGTGCTAGATTACTTTAAGATAATTTTTCCCATTCATAAAAAATAACATGACTGAAAATTATGCATTTTATATATCCACTTGATGTGATGAGCATACTGAAAAGGACCAAGGAAATAGTATAGCCATCAATTAGCTGCTTTCAGTAATACAGACATTAACATACATTCACTTTCTTGCATAGACCCCATACTTTTATTTGATGTCCTTTTTCTTATTTAGTCTTGATTTAATTTTACTGCACTTATCATTTTTCCATATTCTTAATACCCTTATGCCACTACATGTCATATTAAACAACTATAACATAATATGTTAATAGAGTACAATAGGGTAACATATGTAGACATGTGTTGTTCATATAATGTAAAGGATAGGCAGGAAACAAGGGAAACATGAGGACAGTTTGTTCAAGAGAATTAGAAGAAAAATACAAGAGTTTATCTGAGAAGGAAGGTAGAATCAAGGAATACACAATGTTAAAGTGCTTCACAGAGGCTAAGATACTGTTTTTTAAAAGAAGGACTGATGTAGCTGAGATCTCTAACCTTTTTGCTATTTGAATTCTTGTGTCTATCTAACTGAGTTTTAAATCTAATGCAGGGTTTTGGTAAAGATTGATTAGATAATAGGTTAATTCTACAAGGTGATTAAGCTAGTCCCCTGAGGGTGCTAGGCAGTTTGGGGAGATGTATTATTTCTTTCAGACCCCTAGAGTACCATTTAATCCAGCTGTTTAAAAACGGAGCCACTTAAAGTGCTTTCTACCACTCAGAAGGAAATTCTAGATAATATAGATAATCAGCCCTAATGACATATCCAGCATGACAGGGGATCTAGATGAAGGTAGAGATTGTAAAGGATCAGAATCGGGCATACATGAGCAGGGAGCAAGTTCCATAATGGAGCTGAGAAGCAGTGTTAGGGAAAGATTGCTCTATAAATAATGAGTCCTAAGAATCATTACCCAGATAGACCCCAGATGACCAGCTAAAGGGTATACTTAGGAACAGGGAAAATGGGTATTTGCTTTCTTACAAGATGATTCATTGATTCTGTCACCAAAATTCTTGTTCTGAGCTGGTGGGTTTTACACTGTATTATTTTAAAGACATTACTTAGTTTTGACTATTATTTTATCATTAGTTTCTTCTACCTTCTTTGGTCTAAGCAGAATGTGAGATTTTAGAGGGTGTGACAGTGGACCATGGGCATCAAATTGAAATTGCAAGTGTATGACTCGATCCTATTTGGATCCACAATTTTTCTAGCCCACCAGACATGAGCACCCACACTGGAATTATCAGGTCCAGATGGTATACTCAGACTCTTCATCAAATCCAATGGATGTAGGTGTAAGAAACATGCATGGTTCTTGCCAAGCCCTATACTAGTTGGAATTGAGTTCAGGAATTATATACAGAAGATCTGCAGGAAGAGTGTTATAGAGTTCATAATGGCAATCGCTGGTCAATGTAACCTACATTTCTAGTAGGTTACATCTGGTATTAGAGCTCATATAAGGAGAGATAGACCTAACATTCTATATAAAGAGTCTGGTCTACAAAGCTCTGTATCAGATTTTCTTTTTTTTTTCTTTTTAAGATTTTATTTATTTATTTGAGAAAGAGAGAGAATGCACGCACACAAGTGGGGAGGGGGCGGGAAGGAAGAAGGAGAAGCAGACTCCCTCCTGAGCAGAAGCCTGAACACAGGGCTCTATTCCAGGATCCTGAGATCATGACCTGAGCTGAAGGCAGACACTTAATGGACTCAGCCACCCAAGTGTCCCTGTAGCAATTTTCATACCACTAATCTTGGCTTGCAGATTCAAAGGTTCACCCAGTTCTGCTAAGTTAATAATTCTCAAATTTAGTAAACATAAGAATAAACTGGGTGATGGGAGGCTTGTTAGAAGTGCATATTTCTGAGCTTCACTCCTGGAGATAATGATTCAGTAGATCTGAGATGGGATCCCACAATCTGGACTTTTAACAAGCATACCTACTGACTTGAATGTAGGTGGACTGTAAAAACAAACAAACAAACAAACAAAAAACTTTAAGAAAACTTGTGCTGGACAGTCACTGATGAAAGTTACCCAAGTAATAGATGAGAGTGGAGGAAAATACTGAGGTTGAAAAATAGCAATTTTACAGAACCACATGCTCTAGATTGCAGCTAATGGTGAACTTAAACAGAATTCAATAGTGGAAGAGAAGACAGAATAGTTGAGTAACTGGCAAGGCAAAGAGCGCTAGGTTCTGGCCTAGCTTCCCATGTTGGTATTTTACCAGCCTGTCAATTTGGAGGTGGTGGTCAAAGCCTGGATGACAGGGACACTTTAATTTCTGGATCATTTTAAAAATAGAACAATAATATCTGGTATTGCAAGGTTGTTGTGAATATCAGCAAGAACAGAGGGAAAACATCTGGCATTTTATAGAAATTGATCAATAAATAATACTGCTCCCCTCCTCTTTCCTTTCTCCTCCTTCTTCTCTTCCTATTCCTGCAACTCCTTTTTCTATATACTTTGAGGTTCTGAGCTCATGAAACTGGTGGGAAGGGAGCTGGTTTCCTACCCTGATTTCAACTGTCAGCTTCCAAAATTTGCACAGGGAAGCTAGAGTTGAAAAGAATGTGGATTCATAAGTCAACATGAGCAGAGTCTGTCTGAATGCTTCCTTCATCAGTCTTCTATGAAATGACTGACTACCTGCCTGATTTAATAATTAGACCTCCTGATAATCAGTTCACAGGTCTGTGCAAAGGAGCTGTATCAGCTTATTATTAGATGATAATCTTGCAGCCCAAGAGTTATTTGGGTCAATGTCCAAAGGTGCCTATTTGAGGTTCTGGATCCTCCGTGGGTAAGTATATGAAAGATGCCATTCTCTATAGGTCTTTAGTCAATTCCTCCCTACTAGACAGGATCAGGCCCCTTTCTGGGCCAGGAAGCAGGTATTAAAGTGCTGGGAATGAAATCATGACCTGTGTACCGCAAGCAAACATTTTCCACCTTCCAGAAAAGCCCACATCTTTTGGAACTCAAAACCTCCCAGAAAACTTTCATTTCTTGAGTATGAAACTCTGATTATATACCTATGAAACTGGTCAATTACCTTTCTATAATTTAGAGGGTGTGAACTAAATCCACCTTCATCTTAAAGACTACAGGGATCCTAGAGCTTTCATGGAGGCAATGACCAGCACGTGGAAAACCTACAATTCCCAAAGATTGCCAGGGACATTTTAATAGGAAAAAATGAATGTGTTATGTACCCACAGATTCAATCTTCTGTTCAAATGGAGGTGTTTCCATTTGAAGGGCAAGGTCCTTCACTGTATTACCTCAAAGTAAAAAACCTCCAGCAGAATACTGTCACCAGCTTGGTGTGATATAGGGGATGATCAGAACTGGAAACCCAAGTCCTACGGAATTAGTACCAGTCAGGTATACACAATGAATTACTAGCTTGGTCTGCGATCTGAAGAATGGCAACAGCAACAGAAATTGTTAGCCACCACCAGTTAAGGAAATCTACAATTAAATACTATAGCTGAGAAGTAGGTGTCAAAAGTTAAACTGAAGAGTGTTAGGAACTAGAAATAGGACCACTGTTGTGTCATTGGATAACTCCAGTGGATTCTATAGGAAAGTATTCTCCTTGCTTGCAGCTATTTTTGTTGTGCCTATTTAATGAGTCATACATTAACACATTTTAGTCATGAACAAATCACTATTCAAAGTCAAATTTGAAACATTTCACATGAGTATTCCCTAACTGCCAAGCCTTGAGCCAGATACTGAGGAATACCAAACCCAACCATGTTCCCTACCCTGTGATAGTTTATGGTAATTGAGGAACATGTTTCTTTAGCCCCTACTTTTAACAGATCACTGGTCCAGGAGCAGGCGGTATAAAGATGTAAGATGCCTTTCCTTCCTTCAGGCTTAGAGTGACTATGTGAGACAGAAGATTAGCAGTTAGATGAAGAAGTTAGACTGTGGAGAACATAACAGAGAAGGATGTAACAAGAGAGGAAGCAACAATGCTTTAAAACCACTCTTTCTGGTTGGAGAAAAATCCAGAAGAAACTGACAGCATTTTGTGTTCCTAAGAAGTAGAGAACCCTATTGTTTAACTGAGAACCTTGGCTCATTTCTAACATAGAAAGGTGGTGGAAGATCTGGAAAAAAATCTTAAATTCTCTTCCTAACTAAATGACAAGAATGTAGAATTCTATGGGCAATTAGGAGATGGATTATGAAAAAACAGGTGATAGAAGGAGGAGGAGTAATTAAGAGTCAGGAAGCCAGGGTGCTTTTTCAGAATAGTTCAGCTTGAGGCAGGACAATCAAAAGATATTTTAGGAACAGAATGTCTATTAATTTCTTTTATTTGTATATCTATCTATCTGTCTATTTATCTATCTATCATTTACCAAACCTGGCTACCTACCTATATATAGAGAGAAGAGATATTTTGTGAAATCATAGAAAAATAGTTCCAAATTGGGATGATAATCTGTGGAACAAAGTCCATAGGTAGGATGACAAGAAAATTCATAAACTAGTTCAAAAGAAGCAGAATCTTAAAGCCAGAAGGGACCATGAACAGAAGCATTTTCATTATCCCTTTCTTCTTTCTTTATACCCTAAATGTAAAGAGGATGGTAAACTTTCTAAAAGATGTGTAATAAGCTTTGAGCCAACCTTATCAAGATCTTATGATAAAAATGACCCCTGTCATATAGTATTTGTATTTATTTAAATTTGAAACTAAGAAGTAAGGACTTGCTATTACATTCAGAGTCAAATCATTAAAAGATTTTGAATCTGAGGAGTAATTTATTTAAACATTGATTATAATTATAGCACATTTTGGCTAAAACATTTTAGGAAAATTTTGTTTTTAGGTAATAGACACTTTTTCTTTTTTTCATTTTTTATTATTTTTTTACAAAATTATTGGCTATTCCTTATACTGTACTCCTCATCTCTGTGACTTATTTATTTTATAATTGGAAGTTTGTGCTTCCTTTTTTTTAAAGATTTATTTGAGAAAAAGAGAGAGAGTACATGAGTGGAGGGAAGAGCAAGTGGGGAAAGAATCCTTAAGCAGACTCCTTGCTGAACATGGAGCCTGATGCAGGGCTCAATCCCAAGACCCTGGGATCATGACCTGAGCCAAAATCAAGGGTCAAATGTTCAACCAACTGAGCCACACAGGCACCCCAGGAAGTTTGTCCTTCTTAATCCCCTTCACCTATTTTACCTGTTATCCCATCCAGCTCCCCTCTAGCAACTGCTAGTTTGTTCTCTATACTTTAGTCTGGTTTTGTTTTCTTGCTTGTTTTAGATTCTACATATAAATGAAATCATATCATATTTATCTTTATCTAATTTCACTTAGCATATGTAGGTCCATCCATATAGTCACAAATAGAAGATCTCATTCTTACAGCTGAATTTCATATATATATATATATATATATATCACATTTTCTTTATCCATTTACTTTTTAATGGACACTTGAGTTGCTTTGGTATCTTGGCTATTATAAATAATGCTGCAATAAACATAAGGGTGCATATATCTTTTTAAAGTATTGTTTTCGTTTTCTTTCAGGGAATACCCACTAGTGAAATTACTGGTCATGTGGTATTTCTATTTTTAGTTTTTTGAGGAAGCTCCATAATATTTTTCATGGTGGTAGCACCAATTTACATTCCCATCAACAGTTCATGAGGGTTCCCTTTCTGCACATCCTCACCAACATTTGTTATTTCTTTTCTTTTGGATACTAGCCATTCTGACTGATAAGAAGTGATATTTCATTGTGATTTTGATTTGATGATTAGTGATGCTGAGCATTTTTCATGTGTCTTTTGGCCATGTGTAGGTCTTTGGGAAAATGTCTACTAAGGAGCTCTCCCTTTCTTTAACTGGATTAATTGATTTTTTTGTTTGTTTGTTTGTTTTGGTGTTGAATTGTAAAAGTTTTTTTTATATATTTTGGATATTAACTTCTTATCAGATATATCATTTGCAAATATCTTATCCCATTCTGTAGGCTTTTTGTTTTGTTGATAGTTTCCTTTGCTGTGCAAGAGCTTTCTAATTTAGTGTAGTCCCAGTAGTTTATTTTTGCTTTTGTTTCCTTTGCCTGAGGAGACATATCCATAAATATGTTGCTAAGGCTGATCTCCAAGAGATTACTGCCTATGTTTTCTTTTAGGAGTTTTATGGTTTCAGGTCTCACATTTAGTTCTTTAACCCATTTTGAGTTTATTTTAATGTATGGCATAAAAAAGTCATCCAGTTTCAGTCTTTTGCATGCCACTGTCCAGTTTTCCCAACATTATTTATTGAAGAGACCATCTTTTTCCCATTGTATATTCTTGACTCTTTTGTTATAAATTAATTGACCATATAAGCATGGGTTTATTTCTGGACTCTTTATCCTGTTCTATTTTTCTACATGTTTATTTTTGTGCCATTAGTATACTGTTTTGATAATAGGTGCTTTTAGAATTTGACTCCTTTTGAAATTGGGCAAGAGTTTGTGATGTATATGGTGAATATATGACTTTTTTTTAATGATAAGACATGAGAGGGTCAAGAAGTGCCATAGAAGGACCCTGAACTCACCACTTCCCACAGACACACCAAATCTACATCTACATATGGAATAATTCCCACTGAAAAAGATCTGAAAACTAACTAAACAGCTGCTCCACAACAAAGGATAACATTGAGACAAGGTAAGAGAGGCATCTCACCAAAAACCCCACCCCTAGATAGCAACCCACAATTGGGAGGGATCTCACAAATACAGAACTTCTTCCTGAGGAGTGAAGGATTTGATTGCCATCTCAGGCATCTCAACACTTGGCACCTGCAGTGAAGAGATGAGTCCCTAAAATGCCTGGCTTTGAAAACCAAAATAGCTTACCTCTAAGAGAAACATAAGGTCAGAGGAAATGGAGAGTGACTCTTAAAGAGCTCACACACAGTCTTACCTCAGTACCTACCACAAAAGCAGCAAGTTAAAAAGTACCTAGAACATATATGAAGGAAGATTCCTTTGATAATCTTACAGTGTCTGGCACAGAAGCAGAAGCCTGCTGGGACTTTCTCCAGGGAAGGAGGCACTGGTGGGTGTTATTTTCACAATCTCTCTCTACCTTGTTAGTACTAATAGGCATACCCCACCACCATGCACACTAGTAGCCTTACTAAAGCCACCAGGCACACACAGTCCACACAAGGGACAACCCTTGAGTGCCTAGCTCTAGTAGCCAGGGAGGTTTGTACTTCTGGGGCCCTACAGGTCTGAAACAGTCAGAGAGACTGTTCTTGGTAGGCTACAACACCCAAAATACTGCAAGGAGAGCAGACTGAAATATACCTCTAGTCTTCCTATGAAAAAACCTATTGACTTATCTTGGAGCCTCAGCCTGAGGGGCAGGCTTCAGGTTTACCACAAACCTGGAGGCTACAGAAGCGCATTTAGGGAATGTGAACTGGAGAATGCCATCTTTGCATTCTCCCTTGGCCTTGCTGCAGCTTGCCAGTAATTACCAGAAAAGAGCTTATATTTTTTTCCCAGTTAATACCAAGGGAACTCTTCTCAATTGCCTTGTCCAGAGGCCAACAGTGTTTATACGATGGTCCCACAGAAAAGTATGTATTTGCAAATTTTAAAATCTGCTGCCCATGAGGCTGACTTCTAATCAACCTGAAACTAGGTACTGACAGATCCCTCCCTCTGGATGGTCTTGGCACTGATGGGTCTTGACATATGCTCAACAACTGGGACTTATCAAGAATAAATCACGCTGATTATCCAATCATGAAGTTTCAAGAGAAAACCAAGAGCTGGGCAAGGTTAAATGATAAGTTTCATCTCCTACATAAGACCACTCTTTCAAGAGGAGACAAATAACTCTTCACCCTAAGACAAAGAAACAGATGTCAATGCATCTGTTTCTGACAGATGCATTTCTGACAATGCAGAAAGTCAAGCAAAATGAGGAAGCAGAGGAATATGTTCCAAATGAAAGAACAAGATAAAACCCCAGAAAAAAAAAAAAAAAAAAAAAAAACACCCTTAACTAAATAGTGATAAGTAATTTACCTGATAAAGAGTTCAAAGTACTGATCATCAAGATGCTCACTGAACTTGGGAGAAGAACGGGTGAACACATTGAGGACTTCAACAAGGTGGAAAATCAAGAGAGTACCAAAGAGAAGTCATGGAGCTGAACAACACAATAATCAAACTGAAAAACATACTAAAGGGGTTCAACAGCAAACTAGATAAAGCAGAAAAAAAAGGATCAGTGGTCAGAAAGGGCAGTGGATCTCATCTAAACATAGCATCAAAGAGAAAACAATTCTTAAAAGTGAAGATAGCTTGGGGCACCTGGGTGGCTCAGTGGGTTAAGCTTCTGCTTTCTCCTCAGGTCATTATCTCAGGGTCCTGGGATTGAGCCCCGCTTCAGGCTCTCCACTCAGCAGGAAGCTTGCTTCTCCCTCTCTCTCTGCCTGCCTCTCTGCCTACTTGTGATCTCTCTCTTTCTCTCTCTCTCTGTGTCAAACGAAGAAATTAAAAAAAAAAAACTTAAAAAAAAGAGTAATAATAATAAAATTATTTTTTAAAAAATGAAGATAGCTTAAGGGACCTATGGGACAACATCAAGGAGAATAACATTTGCATTATACAGGCCTCAGAGGAAGAAAAAAAGAAAATAACAGAAAAATTATTTGAAAAAATAATGGCTAAGTGTTTCCCTAACCCTGGGTAAAAAAGCAAATATCCTGATACTAGAAGCACAGAAAATTCCAAATAAGATCAACCTAAAGAGATCTACACAAAGACACATTATAATTAAAATGACAAAATTACAGAGAAAGAAAGACTTTTAAGATCAGCAAGAGAAAAACAACTTGTTACATACAAGGAGATCCCCATAAGATTTCTCAACAGAAAACTTTGCAGGCCAGAGGATATGGCAAAATATGCTCAAAGTGATGAAAAGAAAAAACTTTCAATCAAGAATACCTGAAAAGGTTATAATTCAGAATTAAAGGATAAAGTTTGTTAGAAAGGCAAAAGATGAAGGAGTTCATTCCTACTAAATTGGCCTTACAAGAAATTTTTTTTCATGAGTAATAGACATTTTTTTATTGTGTTATGTTATTCACTATAAAATATACCATTCGTTTTTAATGTAGTGTTCCAAGATTCATTGTTTATGCATAACTGCTCCATGCAATACATGCCCTCCTTAATACCCACTACCAGGCTCACCCAATCCCCCACCCCTCTACCCTCCAAAACCCTGTTTGTTTCTCAGGGTATTCAGTCTCTCATGGTTTGTCTCCCACTCTGATTTGCCCAATTCACTTTTCCTTTCCTTCTCTTAATGTCCTCCATGTTTTTCCTTACGTTCCACAAGTAAGTGAAACCATATGATAATTGACTACCTCTGTTTGACTTATTTCACTCAGCATAATCTCCTCAAGTCCCTTGCTTTGATGCAAAAGTTGGGTATTCATCCTTTCTGATTGCTGAATAATATTCCTTCGCATATATGGACCACACCTTCCTTATCCATCCATCCACTGAGGGGCATCTCAGCTCTTTCCATAGTTTGGCTATTGTGGACATTGCTGATATGAACACTAGGGTACAGATGGCCCTTCTTTTCACCACATCTGTATCTTTGGCGTAAATACCCAGTCGTGCAATTGCAGGGTCATAGGGTAGCTCTATTTTTAATTTCTTGAGGATCTCCACACTGTTTTCCAAAGTGGCTGCACCAACTTGCATTCCCACCAACACTTATTCCCTGCATCCTCTCCAACACTTATTATTTACTGTCTTGTTAATTTTGGCCATTCTAACTGGTGTAAGGTGGTATCTCAATGTGGTTTTGATTTGAATCTCCCTGATGGTCAATGATGATGAACATTTTTTCATGTGTCTCTTAGCCATTTGTATGTCTTCTTTGAAGAAGTGTCTGTTCATGTCTTCTGCCCATTTTTTGATGGGATTATCTGTTTTGTGTGTGTTGAGTTTGAGTTCTTTATAGATCTTGGCTATCAATCCTTTGTCTGTAGTGTCATTTGTGAATATATTCTCCCATTCTATGGGTTACCTCTTTGTTTTGTTGATGGTTTCCTTTGCTGTGCAGAAGCTTTTGATCTTGATGAAGTCCCAAAAGTTCATTTTCACTTTTGTTTCCTTTGCCTTTGGAGACATGTCTTAAAAGAAGTTGTCGTGGCCAATGTCAAAGAGGTTACTGCCTGTGTTCTCCTCTAGGCTTTTGTATATTCCTGCCTCACATTTAGGTCTTTTATCCATTTTGAGTTAATCTTTGTTTATGGTCTATGAGAATGGTCGAGTTTCATTCTTCTATTCATAGCTGTTCAGTTTTCCCAGCACCATTTATTGAAGAGACTGTCTTTTTTCCACTGTATATTTTTTTCTACTTTGTTGAATATTAGTTGATCATAGAGTTGAGGGTCCATATCTGGGCTCTCTACTCTGTTGCACTGGTCTATGTGTCCGAATTGTCTAAGTTCTTTGATTTCCTGGTTGATCCAAACATTCTTAAGCAGGGTAGTCTTTAGCTTCCAAGTGTTTGAATTCCTTCCAAACTTTTTCTTGTGGTTGAGTTCCAGTCTCAAAACATTATGGTCTGAGAATATGCAGGGAATAATCTCAGTCTTTTGTTATCAGTTAAGCCCTGATTTGTGACCCAGTATGTGGTTTATTCTGGAGAAATTTCCATGTACACTCAAGAAGAATGAGTATTCTGTTGTTTTAGGGTGGAATGTTCTGTATATACCTATGAGGTCCATCTGGTCCATAGTGTCATTCAAAGCTCTTGTTTCTTTATTGATTTTTAAAAAAGATTGTACTTATTTACTTGAGAGAGAGTGAGAGGGAGAGCATGAGAGGGGAGAGGGTTAGAGGGAGAAGCAGACTCCCCATTGTGCAGGGAGCCCAATGCTGGACTTGAACCCTGGACTCCAAGATCATGACCTGAGCCGAAGGCAGTCACTTAACCAACTGAGCCACACAGGCGCCCCTCTTTATTGATTTTCTGCTTGGATGATCTGTCTATTACTAAGACTGGCATGTTAAGATCCTCTACTATGAATGTATTCATATAAATATGACTCTTTATTTTGATTAACAGTTGGCTTATGTAGTTGGCTGCTCCCCTGTTGGGGGCATAAATATTTACAATTGTTAGATCTTCTTGGTGGATAGTCCCTTTAAGAATGATGTAGTGTCCTTCTGTATCTCTGACTACAGTCTTTAGTTTAAAATCTAATTTATCTGATATGAGAAACACTGTCCCAGCTTTCTTTTGAGGCCCATTGGCATGAAAGATGCTTCTCCATCCCTTCACTTTCAGTCTGGATGTATCTTTAGGTTCAAAATGGGTCTTTTGTAGACAGCGTATGGATGGGTCCTGTCATTTTATTCAAACTGCAATTCTGTGCCATTTTATGGGAGTGTTTAGGCTGTCCACATTGAGCGTGATTATTGAAAGATATGTTTTTATTGACATCATGTTGCCTGTGAAGTCCTTGTTTCTATAGATTGTCTCTGTAAATTTCTGTTCTATGTCACTTTTTTTGGGGTTCTTTCTTCTTTTATGGAACCCCCTTAATATTTCTTGTAGTGCTGGCTTGATGGTCAGCATACATACTCTTTTAATCCTTGACAGCCTTGGAAGCTCTTTCTCTCTCCATCTATTTTGAATGTCAACCTTGATGGATAAAGTATTCTTGGCTGCATGTTCTTCTCATTTAGTGCCCTGTATATGTCTTGCCAGCCCTTTCTGGCTTGCCAGGTTTCTACAGACAAGTCTGACGTTATTCTGATGGACCTTCTTCTGTATGTAAGGAAACTCTTCCCCCTAGCTTCCTTCAGAAGCTCTTGTCTAAAATTATGATTCATCAGTTTCACAATTAAGTGCCTCAAGGTCTTTCTAGATTCCTTGATCTTGGGGGCTGTTCTTTCTGCTTCTAGGACACGAATGCTTGTTCCATTCCCCAGATTGGGAAAATTTTCATTCATAATTTGTTCAACTATATCTTCTAGTCTTCTGTCTTTTTCCACCCCCTCAGAGATCCCAATAATTCTGACATAAGAATGTTTCATGGCATCATTTATTGCCCTAATTCTGTTTTCATGGCTTCTAAGCTGTTTGTTCCACGCCTCCTCCTGATCCTTTTTCTCTATCATTTTGTCTTCTAGATCACTAATTCTATCTTCTGCCTCTGTTACCCTAGTTGTTAGAGTATTTAGATTGCATTGGATCTCATTGATAGCGTTTTTAACTTCTGCCCTAGTGGCTCTCACTTCTGCCCTTAGAGAATCTATGATGTCACTAATGGTTTTCTCCAACCTAGCCATTGCCTGGATAATTGTTACCCTGAATTCCCTTTCCAACATACTATTTATGTCTATATCTAATAGTTCTAATAGGGCACAGTCTTTGAGCTTTTCCCTCTGTTGGGTGTTCCTCCTCCTGGTCATTTTGGTGAGAGGTGGTTAAGGGGATTTATAGCTGAATATATCAACTGAGATCCAAGCAAGGTGCACCTTGGAATGTTTCAGAGCAATTGGAAGTCACCACCAGAAAGAAAGAAAATTGAAGAAGAGAGAGAGAAGAGAAAATCCAGGCAGGATGAGCCCCAAAAGTAAGATTTATAAGGTATATAAACAAAATGGACAAACAAAAAGACCAACAAAAGTAAATGACAAGAAAAAAAAAAAACAGTCAAAATGAACTCCCCAAGAATAAGATTTATATAATACCAGAACAAAAACAAATACACAGAAACACTGACAGAAGAAAAAGATGCGAGGGTGGTTATAAATCCTTGGTGTGGGTAAGGAGGGTTATTTTGGTTCTTCCTGAATCTATCTTGTTATCTTTGTTAAAGGACTCAACTTTCCAGAGATAAAGGGAGATTAAAACTGGTTTATATATAGGAATAGTATTGAATAGAGAAAAAGAATTACCTTGAAGCTTATATCTATATGTATTAAAAAAAAAAAAAGAAAAGAAAAAGAAAAACAAAGGTATATATATGAAAGAAGATCAAGTTAAATGGTTATTATGGAGTATGTTGTATTAAACCTCTAGTTGTAATGGTAGGTAGTTAAAGAAATTAAAAGAACAAGAATTGTGAGAATGAATTTTTAAAAAAGTTGTATCTATGAAATATACAGGTTTTTGGGCAATACCAGGAGCTCAATATATTGTTTCCCCTGAAGATGGGGTTTTACAGTTTTAATGGGACCCTGTGGTGGTTGTCCTCTCATTCTTTTGGTTTGCCTTCTGGTGGCAGGACCTGCAGTGTTATTTTTCAGTCAGTCTCGCTTGGGTTGAGTCATCCTGCCCCCTATCAAGGGGCTGGGCTCTGTGGAAACCAGTTTTTCAGGCTTTTGTTCTCTGGAGGTTTTTGTGCCTTTTTGTTTGTTTTTGTTGTTTCATTTTTTGTTTCATTTTGGTTTTTGGTGGCTTTTTACAACTTTTCAGAGGTTTAGTGGAAAGCAAACTGAACCCAGACCTCCACTTCAGAAAGAAGCCTCAGTCTGCTCTCTTCTGGGTGGTCCAGAACACACAGACTCCCCCTCTGCAAACTCCACTGAACACTATAACCTCCCACAGGCATAGCGCAACCCCAACCACTATCTCAGGGGTCGCCCAAAGTGCTCACTCGTCTCTGCACCTCTGTGCCACTAAAACCATGAGCACTATTAGATCCAGGGAGCCCACTTCTGGTAGTTGCCTTTGCCAGGAATGCTGTCTGTGGACCAGGCCCATGCCAATGGGTGCATCAAGGGATCCCAACCAGAGATCATGCTGAGTTCCTTCAGGCATGGGCTGGGAGTATCCAGAGTATCCAGATGGATACTCCCAGCACATGGATACTCTGGTGGAGTATCCAGACCCTCCACTGGTCCTACAGACCACCAGCTAGCACCAACATCAAGCTCTCTCAAACATGGGTGGGGAGTGCAGTCAGACCCCAGTCGCACAGTGCACATAGAGTGCAAAAGGGTGTGGTTCTAGAGAGCCCCCAACAGACTCCCTCACACACAGGCAGGAGTGCACCCAGCTGAGCAGTGTTGCAAGTAGCACCTAGGCAGGGGCTCAGGGACCAGAAACTAGAGGCTCTGCCACACTCTCTATGGCATGGGTGGTCATAGGCACTGGCCGTCCTGGGTCTGTGGGCTTAGGTCTGTTCCCGTGACCACCCAATTCCACCAGTTGCCCCTTAAGATTTTTTGCTCTTTATGAGTGCTTTTAGCCAGGCTCCAAGTTAATGCTCATCCCCAATCACAGGGCACTTTTGTATTGGGGTATTACTTTCCAATGGGTCACTTTTGGTGGCTACTTCCTCCTGCTCATCCTCCAATGGCAGTCCTCTCGGCTGGTGTCTTCTGCCCCTGTAGAGAGCCAGCAGTGTATAATCCTATCTCTCAGGCTGATTTCATGGGTGTTCAGAGTGTTCTGGTAGATATTTAGCTCTCTTTAGGGGACTGGTTGAAACAGGTCTCCTACTTTTCCACCATCTTGCCCCTCCTCCCAAATACATTGAGTTTGAGAAGTTCTTTATAAATCTTGGATATCAGCCCTTTTTCTGTGTGTCATTTGTGAATATCTTCTCCCATTTCATAGGTTGCCTCTTTATTTTGTTGACTGTTTCCTTTGCTGTGCAGAAGCTTTTGATCTTGATAAAGTTCCAAAAGTTCATTTTCACTTTTGTTTCCTTTGCCTTTGGAGAAGGGTCTTGAAAGAGTTGCTGTGGCTGATGTCAAAGAGGTTACTATGTTCTCCTCCAGGGTTTTAATGGATTCCTGTCTCACATTGAGGTCTATCATTCATTTTGAGTTTTTCTTTGTGTATGGTGTAAGATAATGTTCAAGTTTCATTCTTCTATACATAGTTGTCCAATTTTCCCAGCACCATTTACTGAAAAGACTGTCTTTTTTCCACTGGATATTTTTTCCTGGATTGTCAAAGATTATTTGACCATAGAGTTGAGGGTCCATATCTGGGCTTTGTACTCTGTTCCTTTGATCTATGTGTCTGTTTTTGTCCAAGTACCAAGATCAGTGCACAGAAATCAGTTGCTTTCTTATACACTAACAATGAAAATATAGAAAGGACAATTATACAATTAATTCAATTTACAATAGCACCAAAACCCATAAGATACCTTGGAATAAACCTAACCAAAGAAGTAAAGGATTTGTACTCGGAGGACCACAGAACACTCATGAAAGAAATTGAAGACAACACAAAAAGATGGAAAACCATTCCACTCTCATGGATCAGAAGAATATACATTGTTAAAATGTCTGTGCTGATGGCCACGGTCGCCAAACTGTGGAAAGAACCAAGATGCCCTTCAATGAATGAATGGATAAGGAAGATGTGGTCCATATACACTATGGAGTATTGTGCCTCCATCAGAAAGGATGAATACCCAACTTTTGTATTAACATGGACAGGACTGAAAGAGATTATGCTGAGTGAAATAAGTCAAGCAGAGAGAGTCAATTATCATATGGTTTCACTTATTTGTGGAGCATAATAAACAACACAGAGGACATGGGGAGATGGAAAGGAGAAGGGAGTTGAGGGAAATTGGAAGGGGAGATGAACCATGAGAGACTATGGACTCTGAAAAACAATCTGAGGGTTTTGAAGGGGCAGGGGTGGAGGGGAGTTGGGCCAGCCTGGTGGTAGGTATTGTGGATGGCACATATTGCCTTGAGCACTGGTTGTGGTGCATAAACAATGAATTCTAGTACACTGAAAAGTAATTTTAAAAATAAAAAATAAATGTCTGTGCTGCACAGAGAATCTATACATTCAATATCATCCCAATCAAAATACCAGCAGCACTTTTCAAAGTGCTGGAACAAATAATCCTAAACTTCGTATGGAACCAAAAAAGACCCTGAATTGCTAAGGAAATGTTGAAGAAGAAAAGCAGAACTGGGGGCATCACGTAACCTGATTTCAAGTTTATTACAAAGTTGTGATCACCTTGAAAGAATTGTTAAAGGGACTTCCTTTTTTTTCATTAATTTTTTTCTAAACTCTAGACATTATTCCAATTTTCTTTTTTTTCTTTTTGCCCTTATGATTTCTTTAATTAATGTATAATGTATTATTTGTTACAGGGGTACAGGTCTGTGATTTATCAGTCTTACACAATTCACAGCACTCACCATAGCACATACTCTCCTCAGTGTCCATCAGCCAGTCACCCCATCCCTCTCACCGCCCTCCCCTCTGTCAACCCTCAGTTTTTTCCCTAAGCTTAAGAGTCTCTTATGGTTTGTTTCTCTTCTCTGTTTTTCCTCTTGTTTATCTTTTCTTCTCTTCCCCTATGATCCTCTGTCTTGTTTCTCAAATTCCTTGTATCAGTGAGATATATGATAATTGTCTTTCTCCAATTGGCTTATTTTGGTTAGCACAGTAGCCTCTAGTTCCAACCACATTATTGAAAATTGCAAGATATCATGTTTTCTTCTTTTTCATGGCTGAGATATAGATATAGATATATAGATATATAGATATATAGATATACATATCTAGATCTATATAGATCTATCTCTATCTCTATAGTGCTATCGAGATATATATAGATATAGATATAGATATAGATATAGATATAGATATATCTCACATCTTCTTTATCCATTCATCTATTGATTGACATCTAGGCTCTTTCCATAGTTTAGATATTATAGACATTGCCTCTATAAACATTGTGGTACAGTTGCCCCTTCAGATCACTACTTTGTATCTTTAGGGTAAATTCTCAGTAGCACAATTGCTGGGTTATAGGGTAGCTCTATTTTCAACTTTTTGAGGAACCTCCAGACTGTTTCCCAGAGTGACTGCACCAGCTTCTATTCACTGGTAATGGTAAATATATAGTAAAGATAGTTGATTGACCACTTATAAAGATAGTATAAAGGTTAAAAGAAAAAAGTAGTAAAAATAATTATAACTACAATAATTAGTTAAGAAGTTAAGAAACACACAAAATTAAAAGATATAAAATGTGACATCAAAAACATAAAACATAGGGTTGTAGTATTAAAAATGTAGAGTTTTAGGGACACCTAAAGTTAAGTTAAAGTGGGTTAAAGCCTCTGTCTTCGTCTCAGGGGTTAAAGCCTCTGTCTTCGTCTCAGGTCATGGTCCTGGGGTCCTGGGATCGAGCCCTGGTTCGGGCTCTCTGCTCAGCGGGGAATCTGCTTCCCCCTCTCTCTCAGCCTGCTTCTCTGCCTACTTGTGATCTCTGTCTATCAAATAAATAAATAAATAAAAATAATAAAATAAATAATAAATAAAATTTAAAAATTCCTAGAAACATCCAATCTTTTAAGATCTTTTAAGACTGACAAATGAAAAAATAAAAAATCTGAATAGGTTACTAGTAAGGAGATTGAATAAGTAATGAAAAACCTTCTAACAACAGAAGTCCAGGACCAGACATCTTCTCACTGGTAAATTCTACCAAAGATTTAAAGAAGATTCAATACCTATACTTTCCAACTCTCCCAAAAATCTGAAGAGGAATGAATGCTTCCAAATTCATTTTACAAGGCCAGCATTATCCTGATATAAAATTCAGACAAGGACACCATATAAAAAGAAAGCTACAAGGTTCATATCCCTAATGAACAAAGACGCAAAAACCTTCAACAAAATATTAGCAAACTGAATTCAATAATACATTCAAAGAATCATATACTGTGATCAGGTAGGATTCATTCCAGGAATGCAAGAACAATTTAACATCTGCAAATCAATAAATGTGATATACCACATTAACAAAATGAAGGCTAAAAATCATGTGATCTCTCAACAGATGTACAAAAATCATTTAACAAGATTCAACATCCATGATAAAAACTTTCAACAAAGTGTGTATAGAGGGAACATTCCTCAACATAATAAAGGCCATGTGTGACATTAGCCCACAGCTAATAATGGTGAAATGCTGAAAGCTTTTCCTCTGAAATCAGGAACAAGACAAGGATTCCCCTCTAACCACTTTTATTCAACATAGTATTGGAGGTTCTAGCTAGAGCAATTAGGCAGGAAAAGAGAAATAAAAACTTTCCAAATTGGAAAAGAAGAAGTGAAACTCACTATTTTCAGAGGACATAATTTTATTTTTAAAACTACCAAAATACTATTAGAACTAATAAGTGAATTCAGTAAAGTTTCAGAGTACAAAATCATATTAAAAAATCTATTTTGTTTTTATACACTAACAACAACCTATCAGAAAGAGAACTTAAGAAAACAAACCCATTTACAATTGTATCAAAAAGACTAGGGGTGCCTGGGTGGCTCAGTGGGTTAAAGCCTCTGCCTTCAGCTCAGTTCATGATCCCAGGGTCCTGGGATTGAGACCCGCATCAGGCTCTCTGCTCGGCAGGGAACGTGCTTCCCTTCTTCTCTATCTGCTTGCCTTTCTGTGATCTTTGTCTGTCAAAATAATAAAATAAAAATCTTAAATAAAAAAAGAATAAAATATCTACGAGTGATTTCAACTAAGGAGGTGAAAGACCTATACACTGAAACTTATAAGACACTGATGAAAGAAATTAAAGAAGACACAAATAGATATTCTGTGCTCATGGATTGGAAGAATTAATATTATTAAAATGTCTGTATTACCCAAAGCAATCTACAGATTCAATACTATCCCTATCAAAATTCCAGGGCCATTTTTCACAGAAAAAGGGTAAAGACTCTTAATATCTCTATGAAACCACAAAAGATCTTGAATAGCCAAAGCAATCCTGAGAAAGAACAAAGCTAGAGGCAGCATGTTCCCTGATTTCAAATTAAAAGCTATAGTAACCAAAACAGTATGGTACTGGCATAAAAACATACATATATAGATCAATAGAACAAAACACAGAGCTCAGAAATCAACCCACATACACACCATCAATTAATATGTGACAAAGGAGTCAAGAATGTAGAAGGGGGAAAGGACAGTCTTTTCAATAAATGTTGGTGGGAAAACTGGACAGCTATATGAAAGGAATTGAAGCTATCTTACTCCAAACAGAAAAAATAATTCAAAATGGATTAAAGACTTGAGTGTAAGACCTGAAGCCATAAAACTCCTAGAAGAAAACATAAACAATAAGTTCAACATGTCTTGGGAATTTTTTTAAATCTGACTCTAAAGACAAGGGAAACTAAACCAAAAATAAACAAGCAGGACTACATCAAAGTAAAAAGCCTCTGCACAGCAAAGGAAACCATCAACAAAGTGAAAAGACAATCTACTAAACGGGAGAATATATTTGCAAATCGTATATCTAATAAGGAATTAATATAAAAACATATAAAGAACTCAGAAAACTCAATTACCGAAGAACAATCAATTTGACTAAAACAATGGATCTGAATAGATACTTTTCCAAAGAAGACATACAGATGGCCAACAGACACAAGAAAAGATGCTCAACATCACTAATTATCAGAAAAGTACAAATCAGGGTGCCTGGGTGGCTCAGCAGGTTAAAGCCTCTGCCTTCGGCTCAGGTCATGATTCCAGGGTCCTGGGATCGAGCCCCACATCGGGCTCTCTGCTCGGCAGGGAGCCTGCTTCCTCCTCCTCTCTCTCTGAGTGCCTCTCTGCCTACTTGTGATCTCTGTCTGTCAAATAAATAAATAAAATCTTACCAAAAAAAAGAAAAATACAAATCAAAGCCACAATGATATCACCTCACACCAGTCAGAATGGCTAGTATCCAGAAAACAAGAAATAACAAATGTTGATGAAGATATGGAGAAAAGGGAACCCTCATGAACTGTTGGTTGGAATGCAAACTGGTGCAGCCACTATGGAAAACAGTACAGAGGTTCCTCAAGGAATTAAAAACAGAGCTACTATTCCACTTTTGAGAATTCATATGAAGAAAACAAAAACACTAAGTCAAAAAGATATATGCACCCCTATGATCATCACAGAATTATTTACAATAGCCAAAATTTTACAACCTAAATGTCCAATGAGGGCTGAACGGATATAGATATCACACACACACACACACACACACACACTCACACTGGAATACTACACAGCTATTAAAAAAAAAAAAGAATGGAATCTTGCCATTTGTGACAACATGGATAAACTCTGAGGGTATTAAGTGAAATAAACCAAAGATAAATACAACATGATTCCACTTATAAGTGGGATCTAAAAAACAAACGGACAAACCAGATGAACAAAAAATAAAACCAAAACTAAACTAAAAGACATAGAAAACAGATCAGTGGTTGCATGAAGGGAAGGGGGAGTTAAGGGGTAAATAAAAATAGATAGGGGGAGGGGGCGTCTAGAGGTACAAACTTTCAGTTATAAAATAAGTTAGGAGGATATAATGTAGAGCATGGTGACCAAAGTCAATAATACTGTAGTATATACTGAAAGTTGTAAGAAAGTAAGTCTTGAAAGTTCTCATAGGGAAAAAAAAACAACTGTAGTTTCATATGGTTACAGATGGTAACTAGACCTGTGGCAGTCATTTCTTTTTTTTTTTTTTTTACATTTTTTAAATTTCTTTTCAGCATAACAGAATTCATTGTTTTTGCACCACACCCAGTGCTCCATGCAATACATGCCCTCCTTAATACCCACCATCTGACTCCCCCAACCTCCCACCCCCCGCCCCTTCAAAACCCTCAATTGTTTTTCAGAGTGCATAGTCTCTCATGGTTCACCTCCCCTTCCAATTTCCCTCAACTCCCTTCTCTCCATCTCCCCCTGTCCTCCATGTTATTTGTAATGCTCCACAAATAAGTGAAACCATATGATAATTGACTCTCTCTGCTTGACTTATTTCACTCAGCATAATCTCTTCCAGTCCCGTCCATGTTGCTACAAAAGTTGGGTATTCATCCTTTCTGATGGAGGCATAATACTCCATAGTGTATATGGACCACATCTTCCTTATCCATTCGTCCTTTGAAGGGCATCTTGGTTCTTTCCACAGTTTAGCAACTGTGGCCATTGTTGCTCTAAACATTGGGGTACAGATGGCCCTTCTTTTCACTACATCTGTATCTTTAGGGTAAATACCCAGTAGTGCAATTGCCGGGTCACAGGGAAGCTCTATTTTTAATTTCTTAAGGAATCTCCACACTGTTCTCCAAAGTGGCTGCACCAACTTGCATTCCCACCAACAGTGTAAGAGTGTTCCCCTTTCTCCACATCTGCTCCAACACACGTTGTTTCTTGTCTTGCTAATTTTGGCTATTCTAACTGGTGTAAGGTGGTATCTCAATGTGGTTTTAATCTGAATCTGATGGCTAGTGGTGATGAACATTTTTTCATGTGTCTGATAGTGGCAGTCATTTCTCAATATACAAATATCGGATCGTTTGGCAGTCATTTCTCAATATAAAAATATCAGATCATTATGTTGTACACCAGAAATTATAAAATGTGAGATGTCAATTATACTTCCATAAAAAAATAAGGGAAACTGGGTGAAAGGTATATAAAAATTCTTTATACCATCTTTGCGACTGTTCTGTAAATGTATTTACAGAAATAAATAATTATTTATATCTGTAAAAAATTATTTACAGATATAAATAATAAATTATTTATTTTTATTCCAAAAATTAAAATCGTATAAATTTTTTTTTAATGAAGAACAGTTTCAGGAAAACATTCTTTCATGGGGTTTGATTTTTTTAAAAGAATATTTTGTACAGATACTGGCTTTGTAGTTTTTTTTTTTCTTATAATACTTTTTGTTTGAGAATATGCATATTTTAATTTATGGTCAGTAGCAGAATTCCGAACAAGAAAAACTTCATTCAATTTTTGTTGCTGAATGTAAAACATCTGACAGTATTTGCACAGAAAGCTTAAATTGCCTTGCTTTGTTTGCATAAGCAAAAGGAAAAGTCCAGAGTATCCATCTGCAAATCAACATCAAAGGGTTTTCACAAAATGTAGGGAGGTGACATGTATTTGGAGAAACAGTATGAGATCCTTTTTCTAGGGCACTGCTGGCTTCGGCTTTCTACACTAACCACAGCCAAGGGCAACTGAGGTTTATGTCTTTATTGCTGAGGTAGCTGGCCTTTAAAGCGAAAGACACAGCTCTGTCTTTCGCCCACTCGCCCACCCTTCAACATCTGTTAACGATGGAGATTCACAGAACATTTCCTATGAAATGAAGCCATTTTTAAAAATTTCATAAAGTCAAAGGTTTGGGAAAAAAGAAGAAAAAGTCATTAAGTAAACCCATCTTTTCTGAGACCTGATGCTAAACATGCCATCACTTCATATTAGTTATTCGGTATATACAAAATTTACTCCATAGAATTATTGCCTTGACAATTGACCAAAAAGTCTCTATTTCTTTCCATTAATTAGAACAGATTTTCTTTACTTGTAATGAGATGATCACAGTCATGTATTTTAGATGTAAGGAGATAATTTAGATCATCTGTGAGTTCCAAATTTCTAAAATTCTAGTTATGCATTCTAAGCAAGGGATATGTCTTTGCAGGCACTGATAATCCTAAATCATACAATATTTTGGAAGACAGATAATTCACACTGCCCCAAAGCTATGATGCTATTATATATAAGCTATACAATTGCTTTCCTACCTTCTTTCCCCTTCCTTTTCTCTTCCTTCTTTCTTCCTCTTTCTTTCTTTACCCCTCTTTACCCTTTCTCTTTTCTTTGTAGCTCCCTTTTCTTTCTCCTTTTCCTCCTACCCTACATCCCCCTCCTCCTCCTTCTCTCTGTCTCTATCTCTAATACTTTCTAATACATTCTTTAGAATTTTTTATTAACATAAAACAATGCAGAAAATTATACAAATTGTAAGTGTGCAGTTGTCAAATTCTTACAAAGTGAACAGCCTTGTGTAACCAGCATCAAATTCAAGAATAAAACCACATTAATATCTCGGAAATCTTCTATCTCCTCCAATTTTTAAGCACCATCCCTTACCGCCCCCAAAAAACTTCATTTCTATTTTGATCTGTAGCACATTGATTAGTTTTATTTGTTTCTAAACTTTATATAAATGTACTCTTTATATAGTAGGTACTCATGACTGACTTATTCTACTCAACATTATATGGAATTTATCCATGTTGTTGCTTAGCAGTAAGATGTGTGATTGGAAAAAAACAGAACAGATATAGGAAAACATTTTTTCATGCGATTTGGTTTTTAAGAAGGTTCTATGAACAAGAACATACCACACTTTATCCATTCAATTTTTAATAGGCATTTATTCCAGTTTATTTATTTTTTTAAATGCTGCTAAGAACACTCTTATATGTGTTTTTGATTTCTGTTGAATATACACCTCAGAGTAAAATTGCTGGGACATAGCATATGATATTTCCCTAGTTGTCCAAAATGGTTATACTAAGTATTCCAGTTACTCTACAATTTTGCCAACATTTAGCCAAATCATATTTGTTTTATACTGTTAGATTATATTTTGTTTTTTTTTAGCAGTAGTGATGGATGTGATATCTCAGGTATATCTCAGTAAACTGAGTATACTCAGGTATATCTCAGTATACTCAGTATACTGAGTATACAAGAAGCATCTCAGGTGATATCTCAGTATAGTTTCATTTGCACTACCCCAATAATAAGGAGGAACCCCTGGTCATTTCTTTATAAGCTATTTGAGTATCTTTCTTGTGAAGTACCTATTCAACATGAAACAAAAAAAAAAAACATAAAAAGAAAACTGTTTATATACTCACAACACTTCTGGCACCAAATCTATGGGTTTTCCACACACTACATTCCTCCAGTTCTCTGCAGACACCAATGGACTGTCCCATAATTTAATTCAATTCAGGTACCATCTTCTTGGAGTTAGTGCCAAATTCCACAAACTAATGGGCTCAGGCCCACAAGATTGCCTCCACTTCAGATGCCAATTGCAAGTCCCAGGTTATTACCTGTACTGATGACTGATTGGTTATAAATTGGGGGTTCCCATAAACCCCTTCTCAAGTTCAGTAATTTACTATAACAGCTCACAGAACAAAGGGAAGCCCTTCACTTACTACTACTGGTTTATTATAAAATATAAAACTGAAAAGCAGCCAAATGGGGAACGTACGTGTTCACCAACCCAGAAGCTCTCTGAACCCTATCATTTATGATTTTTATGGAGGTTCAATTACATAGGCATGACTGATTAAATCACTGGCCATTGAGATTTGAATTCAATCTCTAGCCCCTCCCTTCTCCCTAGGGATTGGGGGTTCAAAGTTCCAACCCTCTAACTACATGGTTGGTTTCTCAGATAACTAGCAACCCTGTCCTCTAAGAGTACCCTCATTAGCATAAACTCCACTAACCTTGAAAGGGGCTTATAAGTAACAAAAGATGCTCCTTTCTCCCCTATCACTCAGGAAATTTCAAAGATTTTAGTAGCTCCATTCCAGGAACCAGGGACAAAGACCAAATATATTTTTCTTATTATATCACAATGTCCCAAGACTTTTGTCCATTTTATTTTTTTCGTTTTATCTTTTTATAAACATATAATGTATTATTAGCCCCAGGGGTACAGGTCTGTGAATCGCCAAGTTTACACACTTCACAGCACTCACCATAGCACATGCCCTCCCCAATCTCCATAACCCCACCACCCTCTCTCTACTCCCCTCCCCCCGGCCACCCTCAGTTTGTTTTGTGACATTAAGAGTCTCTTATGGTTTGTCTCCCTCCGAATCCCATCTTGTTTCATTTATTCTTTTCCTACCCCTCAAACCCCCCACATTGCATCTCCACTTCCTCATATCAGGGAGATCATATGATAGTTGTCTTTCTCTGATTGACTTATTTCGCTAATCATAATACCCTCTAGTTCCAACCATGTCATCGCAATTGGCAAGATTTCATTTCTTTTGATAGCTGCATAGTATTCCATTGTGTGTATATACCACATCTTCTTTATCCATTCATCTGTTGATGGACATCTAGGTTCTTTCCATAGTTTGGCTATTGTGGACATTGCTGCTATAAACATTCGGGTGCACGTGCTCCTTCGGATCACTACTTTTGTATCTTTAGGGTAAATACCCAGTAGTGCAATTGCTGGGTCATGGGTAGCTCTCTTTTCAACTTTTTGAAGAATCTCCATGCTGTTTTCCAGAGCAGTTGCACCAGCATTCCCACCAACAGTGTAGGAGGGTTCCCCTTTCTCCAACTTTTGTCCATTTTAAAATTAGTTTGCCAATCAGTTCTTATTGCTCTTCAGGAATTCTTAATATATTTTGCATATGAATCGTTCAACAGAAATGAATGTTGCAAATGTTTGCTCCCATTTTGTGATTTGCCTTTTCATTCTGCATTTCTCATAAAGTTCAATATATCAATATTTTGGTTTTATGATTAGGTTTCTTTCGTTCTGTTCAAGAAATCATTCCTCAGCCAAAGTCCATGAAAATATTCTCCTTTGCTAACTTCTAGAAATTTTATCATTTTATTTTTTTTAAGATTTTATTTATTCATTTGACAGAGGGAGAGAGATCACAAGTAGGCAGAGAGCAAGCAGAGAGAGGAGGGGAAGCAGGCTCCCTGTGGAGCAGAGAGCCCTATGAGAGGTTTGATCCCAGGACCCTGGGATCATGACCTGAGCCAAAGACAGAGGCTTTAACCCACTGAGCCACACAGGTGCCCCCTCATTTTATTATTTTTTGAAGATTTTATTTATTTATTTGAGAGAGAGAGAGCATGAGCAGGAGGGAGGGTCAGAGGGAGAGGGAAAATCAAACTCCCCACTGATCAGGGAGTCTGACACGGGGGTTTTATCTCAGGACCATGGGATCATGATCTGACCTGAAGGCAGATGCCTATCTGAATGAGCCACCTGAAATTGTATTGTTTTATATTTCATATAGCTTTATTCCCACTTGGAATTGAATTTGGAATGGTGTAAGGTATAAGTCAATATTTATTTGTAGGTATCCAACTGACACACCACAACTTATAAAAAAAGACCATCTCTACCCACTGCTGCATGGTTTGACTTTATCTTAAATCAAGTTTTCATATATGTCTAGGTATATTTCTATCTGTTTTCTGTTTTATTGGTCTACTTGTCTATCTTTGCACCAAGAGTACATTGTCCCAATTACTAGTTTAAAAAAATTCTTGATAACTTGTAGTGTAAACCCTCCAAATTGGAATCTTCTTCAATATTGTCTTGGATTTTCATGGGCTTTGCATTTCCATATAGACTTTAAAATAATCTTGTTAGTCCACCATCTCCCACATACAATTCTGAAATTACAGTTGAGATTAAAGCAAGTCTATAGATCAGTTTGGGAAGATTGTACTATAGAATAGTTCTGGATATTCAGTTCCTCTGAATCCCTTCCTCAGCTTGAGATACACAGTTATAAGTATGGATTTAAATGTTTATAGAAATATGAAGTTAAAAGCAAAATTATAATGCTGACTTTTTAACATAAAATGCCTTAAGTATGGTATTTTTAAAAATTTCTTTTTCTACAAAGACTTTTCTATCAATATGTCATTCATCTAACTTCTTACCCCAAATCTCATTGGATAAGCAGTTTTCAATAAAAGTGAAGTAGTGAGCTGGGGAGGGAGGAGACCTAGTACCCAGTGGGGACTATTTTTGGTTATCTGTTGCTGTATACCAAGCCCAAAATCAAGTAGCGTAAAACAGCAACTATTATATCATCTTTCATGGTTTTCTAAAGTGATTGGGCTCAGTTAATCTGCCCCTCTGGTTTCTCTTGGGACCACTCAGATAGATTGTGACAAGGTTGCAAATAGATTGTAGTAGAGGCTGATGTTTCTTTATCCAAGATCAATGAGGACACTGGAACAGCTGGCCTTTCTCCCTAGCCGTGTTGCCTCAGGGCCTCTCCTCTCCATAAGACTTTGCTAGCAAAGTAGTTGGACTCCTTACATGGCAGTTCCTGGCTTCCAAAAACAAATGTTCATTAATTACATGCCTACAGGGTATAATGTGAAAGAGGAATCTATAAGGCTGTGAATACCTGGAAGCATGGCTCATTGGAGACCATCTTTGGAGATTAACTGCCACAAGGGCTTTGTGAGAATCCCTGGGGAAGTGTACGTGTTACTTGATTAAGAGAATTTTAACTACTGTAATAAAATATATGGGAAAAGAGTAAAGCATTTACTTTTATAATTAAACAAAAAACTAAATAAAGTCAGATTAAACCTTTCTATCTAATGATAGAAAAGTTACAAATTATTCCCCACAATTCTCAACTTAAGTGTATGATCACCTAATCAGTCATATTAGAATTCTGAAGAAGTCATGTTTTTGTCTTGTTTTGATTTTTGAGGGGGAGCAGCACATCAAAGAACATGATGACATTTTTACCAATTAGCAATTAGGATATTAAAACAAAACTGATAGGCTTACTTTCTCTGCTTCAACTGAGGTTTGCATTCATGTTGACTTTTAGCTAAAATAGTCTTTTACCATGTATTTTTATTAGATTAAAAAAACAATGTGCTCAGGACTAATGTATATTTGCTTCAGAAGTTTTTTCCCTAAGATTTTTCCCCTCATCCTCACAAACATGTTCAAAGTTGAAATTTTTGCATTATTCTACAAAAGAACACATAGCTTTATTCAAATTTGATCCTACTTTCTTTTTGTAACCGTCCAATTTATTCCCTTGATACAGAATTAAAACAATAAAACTCCCATTAGTTTTCATATTCATTAATGATAACATCTAAAATTTCAGACCTCCTTTAACTGGGAAATTTTCAGGACCACTCCCCAGAGAAAGTGTACAAGGTCATTGAGCTCCTCATTAAAGAGTCTGACCCTTGGGAAGGTGTGAAGAGGCATTCTTCCAAAGATGATATTTTCACTACCCCACATGGAGTTCTACTTCCATAAATAAAACAGCCTAACTTGAATAAGTCAGGTCATTTGAAGCCAGCCTCCTGACACTATAGGCTATGCTAAACAGCATAAGAGGATATACATATGATATAGCCAATATTTTGAATGAAAGAAATGTATTGAAAGAGACTTCAACAGTACCTTAATAAACCTAAGAACAGTTAAGCAAAAAACTTGTTTGAAAATGGATTTGTCTTTGTGGAATAAATACTGGTTCACTTGATTCAGGTTCTAGTCAAACCTAGGATATATTATTTATCTCCAAATCTCAAAAGCCTAATTCATTGCCTGGCACTCAGAAATTACTTAATCAACATTTGAGAATAAATGAATCAATCAAGTCAATCAATGAGTATATTAGATGCCCCCTGAAAGATGACCCTCTTTCCCCTCAACTGGCATCCTGGATGCTATAGGTCTTTATGTCTTAATTTGCTACAGCATAATATTAGAAACAGAATTGTGACTCAGCTCAGTGGCTGAGCTATGAAAAGCCCATATTTTCTCTTGTCCTTTGCCTCCAAAACTGTTATAGCCTGGATTTTGTGAAATGTTAGTGAATTATGTTCTTGAAGGCTAAATGGAAAGATGCTCTATTCTGTAATCATAATTTGGCTCCCACCATCTTTTCCACATTCAAAAAGAGATAATAACCAAGAATGTTCAATAATTGATGAAAGACATGATCTCTTAGATTGTAGAAACTAGTGAACTCGATAAAAATAAATAAATAAAAATAAATCCAAAGAGAAAAGAAACTGTAAAACATTAAAGCCAGATAGAAAAAGAAACATAAACTCAATAAGAGAGAAAAGACAGATTCCATTTTAAAATAATAAACTTCTCAGGACCCCTGGGTGGCTCAGTTGGTTAAGCCGCTGCCTTCGGCTCTGGTCATGATCCCAGCATCCTAGGATCGAGCCCCACATCGGGCTCCTTGCTCAGCGGGAGCCTGCTTCTCCGTCTGCCTCTGCCTGCCACTCTGTCTGCCTGTGCTCACTCTGACAAATAAATAAAATCTTTTTTAAAAAATAAAATAAAATAATAAACTTCTCATCAGCAACATCAAAAGCCAAAAGACCAATGGAATATTATCTTCTAAGTGTCAAACTATTAAGTAGGAGGGGAGGGAAAATAAATATATTTAAAACACACACTGGGAGAATTGACCATACAAATATCCACTGTAAGTACTACTAAATAATATAATTTAATAAGAATTAAATCTGAGAGGAAAGAGTGGTTTGTGTGAAGCAATGTAAACAAATTGGTAAATATAATTTAAAATATTTAAAATAAGCACTGAGTTTTTAAAAATAAAAAATAAAAATATAAATAAATATATTTATTTATTAATAAATTAATAAATAAATAAATAAAGACAAACTGAATGGTGTTTAAAACAAGAAAAAATAAAAATGCTAGAAAACATGGAAATGGGAGTTGGTGACCAGAGTTAAAGGAAAATTCTTCTATTGTTTGAAAGAAATATAGAGATAATAACTTTACACTTTATTAGAGCAAATATTTATGTTCATATGTATGTTCAAATTTTAGGGAAAGCCATGAACATAACAGAATTATAAGATATAATTTCCAAATCAGTAGTGGGTGGGTAAATAAATCTTGACAACATGATGGACCTAGAGGGTATATTTTTTTTTTTTTAAAGAGAGAGAGAAAGCACGAGCAGGGGGAGGACAGAGGGAGAAGGACAAGCAGACACACCCTGAGCAGGCAGCCTGATGAGAGCTTGATCCCAGATCCCTGGGATTATGACTGGAGCAGAAGGCAGACAAAATAGCCAAATTCTGCCAAATGTGACCACGCTTAGGGTGGCCAGAAGGGATAGAGTGTGAGGAAAAGAAATCAACATTAGAATTGGAAAATAGGACATACCTACAGATAAAAATAAAAATTATAAAAGCAATTAAAAATAATTTTATGCTACTAAATTTGAAAATATGTGCAATATGCATAAATCTGTAGAAAAAAGCATAAATGACAAAATGTATTCAGTAAGAAATTAAAGCACTAAATAGACCTATACCCATTGAAGCAATCAGTCTCATCAAACTGATACCAAGTAAAAGCAAAGGGCCCATACAATTCTACATATTTTACAGAAAAGTTTTACCAAACTTCCAGGGGGAAAAAACTGTACTTCTATAGATTGTTTTGTGGACTAGAAAAAGAAGAAAAGCTCTCCTAAATTTGTGAATAAATATTTGTGTAACTTATTTGGTAATGCTAGTATGTAGTTCATAAATAAACTGGAGTAGGAGAGTACAAGAAGAAAAATTTATAAACTGTCCTCAACTATAGAAGCAAAAATCCTAAGTAATGTAGTAGTTAACTACTTCAGTAATGTAGTTTTTAATTACTTACAACTAAAGAAAACTCATCTTGAAACTGAAAGAATGATTTAACATTAGGAAATCTATTAAGCAATTTAATACATTATCTCATTAAAAGTAAATTTATTGTCTCAATAAGTATGGAAAAATTATTACACAAAATCCAGTAACTATTTTTTAAAGATTTTATTCATTTATTTGAGAGCGAGTGAGAGAGAGAGAGCATGAGAAGGGGGAGGGTCAGAGGGAGAAGCAGACTTCTTGCTGAGCAAGGATCCCAATGCGGGACTCAATCCTGGGACTCCAGGATCATGACCTGAGCTGAAGGCTTAACCAACTGAGCCATCCAGTCACCCTAAAATTCAGTAACTATTAATATAGGAAAAGAAATATTTATACCCACAGGAAATTGAAGGGAACTTCCCAAACCTGATAAAAAATATCCAGCAAAAACCCTTAACAACAAATACCTTTCAGTGGAAAAATGTAAAGCATGTGTCATTCAAAGTTGAGATAAAAGGAAATATGCCCATTATCATGACTTCTATTTAACCTTGTATTAGTGATTCTAGCCAGTGTAACAAAACAAGAAAAAGAAATAAAATATATATGAGAACTTTATGGAGAAAAATATTAATTATAGTTGAAGGAAATAAAAGATAGTTTGAATAATGAAAAGGTATACAATGTGCCTGGAATAAAAAAGTCAATATCACAAACAGATCAATCATTCCAAAATAAACCTATAAATTTACTGCATTTTCAAAAACCTCCAATACTTTTTTTTGAATAATTCAATAAACTAAAATTACAATTAAAATAGAATAAATGGACAAATACTGTTTTTAAAAAACCTATGAAGGATAAAGCAAGAGGATCACCCTACCAGATATCTAAGATCTGGTCATGGTTGGTAGCAAATAATTAAAACTGTGTGATAGTGTAAGGATAGACAAATAGATTAATGGAATGGAGAACAGCACCTATAAGAAAATTCCTGGATATATTAGACTTTGACATTACAAGTGGAGAATAAAATAGACTAATTGCTAAGAAATAATGAAAAAATTGGCCTCCCTAGGGGGGGAAAAAGTGTCTTTCATACACAGTATACAAAATTCCAATGTGCTTAAAAAGTAAAACTTTGAAACATAAAGTAATAGTATTTTTATGACCTACTAGAAGAAAATAATTTTCTTTAAGAAGACATGAAAAGGCATTAGAAAACTGATAAATATGAGTGCATAAATATTCAAAGCTTCACCTCTTTTCAGTCCTTTTAAATTTGGTGAAGATATTCGCAATGCAAGTAACAGACAACAAAGTTGGATCTAAAATATGTATAGAATCCATAAAAGGCAAAAATTAAAGAAAAAGGAAGAAAGGAAGGAAGGAAGGAATGAGGAATCTGGGTGTCTCAGTAAGTTAAGGAACTGACTCGATTTCAGCTCAGGTCATGATCTCAGGCTTGTAATATTAAGCCACACACTGCTTGGGATTCTCCCTCTCCCTCTTCTCTCTCTCTCTCTCTCTGTCTTTCTCTCCCTTTCTCCCTCTCTTAAAAAAAAAAAAAAGAGAGAAGCAGAGAGAGGAAAGAAGGAAGGAAGGAAGGAAGGAGGGAAGGAAGAAAGGAAGGAAGGGAAGAGGGAAGGAGAAGAAAGGGGAGGGGAGGGATGGAGGAAGGAAAAGAGAGGGAGGGAGAGAGAGTGGAAGGAAAGGAAGGATCAAGGAAATGAGGGAGGGAGGGAGGGAGGAAGAGAAATAGAAAAGTTGCCAATGGTATGAACAAAAGAAGAAACCTAAAAAGCTAATAAAACATAAGAAAAAGTGTTCAGCCTTCATAACCTGGAAAAAACAAATTAAAACAATATTCTAATAAGTGGGTAAATTTTTAAATCTGGTGAGAATGAGAACAATTAGAAAGTATCCTACATTCTTAAGACTGTGAATGAGTACATCCTGTTTAACAAATAATTTAGTAGCATCTAAAAAGTATGTGTATGTCTGAGGTCTCAGTAATTCTTATTCTACTTTTGTACCCTATAGAAATTCTTATTCATATGCTCAGAAAGAATTGATGGGGAAGAAAATGGAAACAAACTAAAAGCCAATTCATTTACTGTTCTAGGTACCTTGAATACAGAAGGAAAAAAATAAAAAAGCAAAACAAATCTCTGCTCTCATGGAGTTTATACTCCATGATTCAAGAATTCCAAATACACTTTATTGGCATGTGTATTTGTATATATAATATACCAAATACTATGGTCTATTTCATTTACCTCTAATCTTCCTGTAAGTTGACTAGGAGCAATGTATTCTTTTCCACAATACATTTAAGTAATTAAAAGGACATTTTGGCCTATTTATTGCTTAATCAACTATAGCATTTTAGTGCATTTTAATGACATGAACATCTGAATAATTGTGTAGAATAGTAGTGTCATCAGGTTGTGATGATACTAAGAAAAGTCAAAAGAAATTTGCAATTGTCATGTGTTGTTTGTATATGAACATGATTTCAGAAATGTCACTCTTGCAATTGACTAATAAAGGATTAACACTCAAATCTGATGTAAAAAAAAAAAAAAAGACTAGCCCAAAGGTACAATGGAGACTTGTACTTACAGGGAAGGCAGCTGTCAGACCTTCCAGAAAGCAGACTTTGAGATTTGACAGATTTGGTCTTCAGTCCAGGCCCTGCCACATTTCATTCATTGTCACATCATCTAACTTCTTTGAAATCATTTTTCCTTCTGTGAAATGAGACAATGCTTACATCATAGGACAACTTCCACCAGCCTGGACACTACCATCAGTGTGACTGACGTAGAGACACACTGAGGTTCCTTTAGATCCTGGCAAGACCCAAATATGTACATCATGACCACATGCTTTCTAAGAAACTCTTGGGGTACATTTTTGTGTGCAAGAAAACCAGAATTTTCAGGTTATTACTCATTACTTGGATTCTCATACCATGTACCTTTATACAAGCCCTAATCAGACTAGATTTCACAGTCCTTTCCAAAGCTCTGAACCCTTTAGAGTCTGTCATGAGAAAAATCTCTAGAGCTTCAATCTCTTCCCTAATGTTCCCTTTATTTCCTTGCTCTACCACAAGTCTCCTCTTCCTGAGTACCATTGTCAACCTGCTATGAACAGTGGTTTCTTCCCTCCCACACACTTCTACCAATGAGCTGTTCACCACACAGTTTCTTCCTCTTCTTTGAAATTTCACAGCTCTTTTGGAGGTCTTGCTACAGACTATTCCATGCCCCAACCCCTCCTTGAAGCAATCATCCCCAGACTTCCATATTTCATTCCCTGAAGATTTTGGCAATGAGTCTCTCTCAAACACTATCTTAATTCGGTAATTCCAACATCCACATAAATAATTTCTTCAAGACTCTGATTTCCAAGATTCTTGGTTTCCTCACATCCAGTGATTGTATCCACTAACCCAACTACTACATTATTTCAACCTTGTCATGATCAATAATCACATATTTCACATATCCATAATCCCGATTTCAATTATCCCAATTCTTTTCTTCCCAGCTCACATCTAAGAGCTTTAATTCAAACAGTTCTACATACTAACACCTCTAACCCTTAACCCTACCATCTGCCTGAATCCATAGTTCCTTCTTTAAAGACTTAGAATTGGTCCCATAAATAAAATCTTTCCTCTTTATAAGCCCTCAGGGGCCTTGGCCTCCTCTTTAACCTTTCTTGATAAAACCCCAACCATGGTTTACCCTGCATCTACCCTTAACATTGTTATAATGGCTGCTCTCACTTTGAACTCCTAGCTGATGTTTCAAAAACATTAATTCTGCAAAGTAACTAAGTAGGAGCTGCCAGTTTATATGGGCAGGGCAATAGTAATGGGCTGACTTCCTGTGTAGCATGGATGTTATTGTCCTGCTCCTCTCACCCCCAGTACTCTTAAAAAATTCTAGAACTGAAAGAATTCATATTCAACTGAAGGAAACCACCCTTTCTCTGCTTCAAAATAGGCTAAGCTGACATCTGAGAAAAATCCAAAGGTGAGTCTCCATTCAGGGGCTGCTCCTGGTATGGAATCATACAGGCTCAGATACTAAAACCATCCTAGAGGATCCAATACTTTTATGCTCCTGTACAACCTAGAAAGCCAGAAGCCACTACCATGTGGCAGCTCAGATCAACAACCCACTTACACTGTCTGTGGCAAGTCCCACTCAGAAATATGAAGTTGACAAAGCTGTTTTTAATACCTGGCATTGTTAATTTTCTTGACTTCTTCTTTCTGTTCAGATTACTTCTTTACTCTATCAGTATTCACTATAGGAAAATACTATTACCTTGTCTTATTCCCCTTAGTCTAATATTAAATCAATGATGGTATTAAAGCCTTTAAAAAATTGTTTTTAATCATTTAGGACACTAGAAGACACATAAGCACATTTTTTTTAATGGGGAAACAGTTCCCTCCTCTGTCTATAATGTTTCTGGTCTTGGTTGGGCTTCCTGGATCCACTTTCAAAGTATATAGTACAGAATCAGCATTTTTCTCCCCATACTCATTAACAGCATAATGGCCTTGAATGTGACAAGCCTCTCACATAGTCTATTTGACCATTTGTCATTAATTTTAATAATGTAACTCTTCAGGGGTTGTATTTAATTTTTCATTCATTAATATCCACACAGTCAATATAGACTGAGAATCTACAACATTCAAAGCCCTGTGCTAGGTGCTAGACCAAAGATGAGAAATAAACAGCCCCACCTAGTTATCAAAAGAAGGTAAGTAATGATTATAATCACGTATACTACAGAGAAATAATTTCAGTGAAGGGTGTCACAATTATTGTGTATAAATGAGACTCTCACTATACAATATATTTAAAACATCCAATAGAAGGATGCCAATTAAAAACACATAATTATAGTTCTTTTCTAAAGATCTCAAAATATTTATAAGTATATTTTACAAAATGTGCCTAAGAGGTTAGAGGAAAGAAAAGAACATACATAGAAACCTGTAATTTAGAAGCCACAGAATTTAAGAGCTTTAAAGTACATCAAAATCCAACTAATCAAGTTTTCCGGGGTATGCAGTCAGAGGCTTTCACTCTCTTACAGTGAGATGCTCATAAGGAAGATCAGGAAGAATCCTGAAAAAGCTTCCCTTGTAGTGCCAGCTTGACAAAGGGGACAGTGGCCCTTATAAAACTCTCCCCAGATCCATCTCTCTGATCTCCCTGGTGAAAAAGTCTTAAGGACTTAAGGAAAAAATAGCAAAAATGATCACATTAGTACACTGTTTGAAGCCCCCTGCACATGGAGTAAAGGAACATGAAAAATAAAAATGTCCTTCCTTTCTTGGGAAAAACAGAAATACATGCTAAGCCCACCATTAGAGCTAGAGGAAGAGCAGAAGCATTTAGAGAGGCCCCAGATGCTGATTATCTGCCTTAGACTTTAATCATAACATCAGAGAACGCTTTCTGTTCCATACCTCCTACCATCACAACAAGTACCAAGAAAAATATTAGTGAAATACTTCTGAAAGATCTGCAAGAGATAGGTTCTCTTTGGGGAGCATTCAATGAGAAAAACTCTATGACATGCAAGCCCATACCCTAAACATAAGACATCAATTGTAGAATTCGAGGCCTATGGTGCACTGAGGGGAACCACAGCAACAACAAACTTCAAACCCAACTAATCTCTTGACAATATTAACACAAACCACCACATTAAATACTAAATAGAAGGGAAGGTGTGCTCACCTCCAAGCATAAAATATATTTATTTCAATGTGTGCTGTCCCATACGACATATCTGGTTTTCATCAATAAATTAAGAGGCATAAAGAAAGGCAAGAAAAAGTACAGTCCAAAGAGAAAAGGAGGCATCATAATCACACTCAGGCTACTCTTCCATCTTACGAATCCAGAGAGAAAACAAATCAAACCCAAAGCAAGCAGAAGGAAGGAAATAATGAAATAACTGATTAAATAACTGATGTTAAAGGCTTCAATGGAAAAAGTATATAGCAGGCACTAACAGGTAATTTCATCAGAGAGATGAAACCATAAGAAAGAATCAAATGGAAATACTAGAAATCAAAAGCACAGTAACAAAGATGAAGAATGATTTCAACAAGCTTATTGGTAAGCTCAACATAGCTGACAAAATAATCTGTAATCTTGAAGATAAGTCAATAAGATTTATTCAAATTTAAATGAAAATCAAAAACCAGAACAGAACATCTAAAAGATGTGGGACAATATCAAACCATTTAACATACACATCACTGGAATTCCAAGGAGAAGAGAAAGAGAGAATGAGGTTAAAGTAATATCTAAAGAAATAATGTGTGGAAATGTTCCAAAATTGATCACACACACACACACACACATAAAAAATAAATCCAAGAAGCTCAGCGAACAACAGTATAACTATATAAGTCAAGATAAATATCTAAAGCAAACACACCAAGACATATCATATTCAGACAATAAAAATGCAAAAATATTTTTAATTATAAGTGAAAGAAAAGCCAAACCAATATTCCTCATGAACATATAGATGCAAAAATCCTCAATAATGTTTTAGAAAATTGATTCCGAGAATATATTAAAAAGGATAATACATCATGATTAAGCAAGATTCTTCCCAGGAATGCAAGACTGGTTCAACAGTCAAATATCAATCAATGCAATCCCTCATATAAGTAGATTAAATAAGAAAACCCATATGATCATAACAATCTATGCATCTATGCATAAAAAGCATCTGACAAAATTTAAAATTCAATCTTGATTTTTAAAAAAATCAGTAAAGAAGAGAAAGGAACTTCCTTAACCTATTAAGAGGCATTTACAGAGACTTACAGCTAACATCATACTCAATGTTAACTGGCTGCACACTCTCTCTCTAAGATGGGGAACAAGACAAGATGTCCTCTCTCATCCCTGCTATTCAACATTATGCTGGAATCCTTATCCACTGCAATAAGACAAAAATGAATGAATGAGTTAATGAATGAATACAGATTGGTAAGAAAAGAATTAAAACTGTCTCTGTCTACAGACAACATGATGGTCTACACTGAAAATCCCAAATAATCTATAAAAAAAAATGCTTCTAGAAATGTTGTTTAGCAAAAACACAGGTTACAAGATCAATATAAGAAAGTAATTTATTTCCCTATATAGTGGAGATGACAAGTTGAAAATTGAAATTTAAAAGGCAATACTATTTATAAGAGGGATAGACAATAAAGTATGTAGGTCTAAGTTTAAAAAAATGTGTGCAGTTTCCACATGTTAAGTATAAAAGATAATGAAAGAAGTTGAAGAACTAAATAGAGAAATTAAACTTATCCATGGGTTTTTAATGCTCAATATTGTTTTGTCTGTAGATCCACAGCTCAATGCATTTCTAACAAAATCTCAGCAAAGTTTTTTGTAGATATTGACAAGCTGATTCTCAAATTTACATGGAAAGGCAAAGGAACTAAAAGAGGCAAAAACAATTCTGGAAAAGAGTAAAGCAGTTGTTTAATTAATAGTATTACACCAGTGTTACTTTCTTATTTTAATAAATGCATCATAGCTACATAGAAACCATGTGAAAATTATATAGGAGCTCTTTATACCATCTTTGCAATTCTTCTGCAAATCTAAAATTATTTCAAAATAAGAGTTGAAAAAGTCCAATTCCATTCCCATTCACCAAATCAGTGAATTTCTAGAGGTAAATTGGTAAACCCACGCCTGTTCTTCTACTTAAGCCATAAAACTATGTTTTGCAGATGGACGTTTTGCAGATGGGCTAAGGCAACATCTTGTGTCCTGTTGACCATTTTTCTCCACACTCTACCTCCACATCATCACTGCAACGGTTCTGCTGAGGACACTGGCAATCAAAAGAAGGGCAGGACTTGTGCCGTTGCTCATGCTTTCCATGTAAACAATTTTTCCCTCATCCTGTTTTTCTTAAAACTTTGACCTAATTTCTTTCACATGCTGAGTTAATTCTCATGACTGTTTAAAGACAGCTAAAAATATCAGCAAGGTCTGCTAATGTTCAGAAATGAAGACACCATTCATTCAAGCCCTGTCCTCTTGAGTCATCATTTCTTTAAATGCATGACCCAAATATGTTCTTTTCTGTCTTCTATTGATAATTTTGCATTAAGGCATCATTAGAAAGCAGCATCTGGGCTACTTTTTAAACCACACTAGCTGAACTCATCCATTTTCCCTTTACTAAAAAAAAAAAAAAGAAAAAAAAGGTGCTTAGTTCACATTATGGATTTTCGATTAGCAATAATAATAAAGAGTAGTGTGTGGTGCTCAGAAGATTTAACTGCTGCTTTCAAAGCAAATCTCAAAGTGCAATGATCAAGCTATTTCTAATACTTATAAAAGGCACATATTTATTCCTTCAGAAAGTTAGTTTGCCAGTTCATTTTTCAGTAATCTTGACTCTGAGGCATCTCTTCCTATATAGGAATATTTGTTCCTAGAGAAGATTCCATCCAGGCAGGCCCAGAGAAACAGGAATTTGGGAAGACAACATGGGTTTACTAAGTAGGAGATACACTTTGGTTTCTTTCTCCTTGTTTTCCTCCAGCAATCATCTTATCCATTCTGTTTCTAACAACAGTGAAGCAACAAGTCTGATGCCCTGGGCAGAAGGATTCAAGGAGTTGTAAAAGACATAGAAATCTTTATTCACTAATGGAAGCCATCAACACAAATATGGCTCCCAAGGACAGCTTACAATGATGATTTTAAGGATCAAATATGTTAGCTTTTGCCAAATGCAAAGCAGGTGAATTAGCTGCTCTGCCTTAAAGACTTATCTCTTCTCAGTAAAGCATCCTTCTCAATTTCAGAGACACAGCTCTTTTTAGTTCTATGCTCTCAATCAAAACCTGTTTTAGGCAAAATCTTCTACAATTCACTCTCTGTTTAGCAGTTTAAGCCAATATATCATTGCCTCCAGGAATATCTATATTTTGAACCTTAGTCCTAATTGGGAATAAGTGATATGTTTCCAAGCTTAAAAGACTTTGACCTACTGATGATCCTAAGAGAAGTGGACAGAAGCTAGACAGAAGGGAGCTATCTCAGAAATCTATCTGCTTTAAGATTGACACAAATTAAAATGCTCTAAGCTGTTGTTTGTGACTTACTATAGTTTCAGCTTAAATCATCAGGGCAAGTATTATTTTTCCTTTTCTTATTACTCACCTTGTTGTCACTTTAATTTTGGTTCAGTTCCCCAAAACAGGAATTTCACTAGGGTGTTAAAGAAGGAATGAGCTGAAAGATCCAGCATATTCAAGGCCTGTGCTGATGTCCTCCCTGGTTTTAATGTACCATATGGTTTGGCGCAGTGGCATTTCTCTCCCTTCTAAAACACCCTTTAGCTTGCATGGCATCCATCATTTTGCTTGTTGACTTAGTTTCATTTTCTGCTTTTCTGGCCTATTCAACTGCCTGTAACAGCATTAAATTACTCTTCTGATCTCTCCATTTTCCTGAGTTCACAAACTGCAATTTATGGGAGTCTTTAAACTTAAAGGGTCTTCTGATAAAGGTAGATGCCAATAAAATGATAAAGGTCAAAGGAAAATTGCACACCTTAAGGAGGCAACACCCTTCATAGAAATGTATTTTCATATTTTATGTTTGAAAAATACTGCAATATAGAAATGTAACAGGACTTACAGGATGTCTAACCCAACCTCATTTTGTAGTTGTGGACATGAGGCTTTAAAAAGGCAAGTCACACAGTTAGTCAAGCGCAGAACTGAAACTTGAACTTGGCACCACCAGCTTAATTTATTGCTTTATTCACTACATTGTGCTGACTCTTTTAATTATATATTCTTAATGATGAAAGAATATGGAGTAAAAGGAATAGCAACCAAGTCAGGAAAAAAGTACATGGAATGTTTTCTCATTTCCTTTTTAAAACCAAAGTCATACTTTAGAGTAATGTGTCTAACACTAAATGACCATCTGATCCATGAAAACCAAGTCATGGTATGGGGTGGAGGAGGCATTTTATTTTTCTCTCTCTGCCACACCTGTATCGATATGATCCCTCAGCTCTACTGATCCTTTGCAGTGTCCTTGCTGCCACCCTTTGGCTCATATTGCCCCTCTTGTAGCTCATAATGTTACCAAGTTACACCTGGATCTTAGGAGTAGATTTTTTTTGACTGTTGATCTTTGGTTAGAGTTCCTCTCTCTCTCCTTCAATCAGTGATGATGAAAAGAGCCACTGAATTAATCTTCCTGAAATATCACCTTCAACATGACATTATCAGCTGACTTGGTCTTCTTCTGACTTATTTTCCTGTAATATGGAGGCCGTGGTCCCTTTACTATTTTCCTGTTTTCTGGGTTTTGTTTGTTTTTCCTTTAAATTTTTGACCCTGGTTTAGCTAGCCCAAATAACTTTGCTCTAGGGCACAGTAACTATGGGAGTTTCATGGTATAGAAGAATGACAAGGGGCTTCAGGGATTTTCACAATGTAAAGGCACCCCCATTTTACTTCTGTTTAAATTACTTTCTCTTATATTCACATTTCCCCAGCGAAAAAGGTCGAGCAGTGCCACATCACTCACTACTGTTTTCATTTTAGTTCTTCTGTCTTGACTTTGTCATGAGAATGAATTACCTGCACTTGCCATGCAAGTAGTAACATGGTCTTGCTGTGCAGCTGACCAGCAATGCTCTAGGGAGTTTTCATGCTTTCGCCTGGGTTATGACTATTTCCTTTTGCAGAGGAAAAAAAAAAAAAAACAGCATTATATCTACATAGTTAAAGCAGCATAAAGGATTTCCTTTCAATTTAGTGAGATCATTAATATCTCTGCAAACAATGTATTCAAGGCTTTGGCAAGTTGACCTCCATCAGAGAAAAGAAGGCCAGGAAACTTAACATAGTTCCAAAGACCAATTTTTGTCATTCAGATTGTGAACTATCCCTCAATAGTCAGCCAATATATCTTACCCTTCCTACATAAATCATGTTTTCTGTAAAAAAAAAAAAAAAAACCAAAAACAAACAAAAAAAACCACCTCAATTGTTACCCCAAAAAGATTGTGCCCTACTTTAACCCTAAGTTGAAACTTATCTTTAAAGACCAGTCACTTAGCTATTTTGATAGAACTGTTTTTTCTCCTGAAATTAGTAGAACATATAATCAAATGAAAGTGTATACAAACATAATTTTCAAATATATAAATTTCTAGGTAAATATGAAAATGACTTCACGTTTTTAGTAGCACTATTCAATTCAGCACTTTTGAAGTAAGTTTGATGTGCCTTATGTAAGACATCACAGACACAAGGAAGAATAAATCATAGTTCCCATCACCAAGGGTCCCATCATCCAGCAGAAGAGACTGATGTGGAAAGAATCCATTATAATTACATGTGACAAGTGCTATATAAGTATATAAATAAATTGTCACATGAACTTTATCATGGTAATTACAAACTCCTAACTATACATATTTTGAAACTTTAAAGATCTGTCCTCTTATAATATAGAAAAGAGATGGAAAATAAGCACTCTGCCTAGTTGCCAGTATTTAAAAATCATAATATTTTATATATGAACCTCCAAATTTTGTCTTCTAGCAACTTAGGCCCACATGACAAAAATTAACTGTAGCTTGATAGTGGCTTCCCACAGCAGTCAGCTATGCATGCTTCGGTTTGCCACAGTTCCCAGCACTCTGTGTGGTTTCCTCTGCGTGAAGAACAGGTGGCACTGACTATGTTCCATGTCACTGGCCTCCTTATTTCCTTATCTTGGTCTGTGTCACTTGTTCTTTTCCTGGCAGGCTTTTGTAGGCATTTGAGTTGACATCACTTCTTTGAAGAAAGTCCCATGAAAGCCAGGAGTTAGGATGTCCCCAAACACCATTACTATCCAACATTATTCTGAAAGTTCTAACCAAGACATGAAAACAAAATCAAAGGCATAAATATTTGAAAGAAGACAATTTGTAATCATTTGGAAATCATATAACCATTTATCTGGCTATGCCAGTTCAAGTGCTATTAGAAATTATGTTAAGCAAGATGGTATATTACAGAATAAATATATATTGAGCAATAGCTTTCCTATTTAATACTAATAATTATAGAATACCACAAATATTTAAAAATCCTACTCAGGATGATAAAACATGTTACGTAAGAATTAATCTAACAGGAAGTGTTTTGCACCTGCATGAATAAAACTAAGAAACTTCAAGTCCTGAAAATATCTAAGCACATGTAAGAATTTAAAACATGACAATAGTGGCATTTTGAACCAAGGGGAAAAAGGTTGGACAATGCCATAGAACATAATACGATAATGAATTAACTTTAATTGAAGAAAAAAATAGTATAGTTCTAGCTACAACTCATGCACATAAATGTATTTAAAAAGTCCTATGTGGAAATCAAAACCATAACTATCAAAGAAGAAAACAAACGTTAATGGTATATTTATTTTCAGTGAAGAACCTTCTGAGCAATGTGAAAATATGGAAATAATAAAAAATCTGATAGATCGATAAACTTAAAATGTGTATTTCCTATGCATTACCTAGGTACTATGAGTAAGACAACAAAGTCAAAGACAAACTAAAAACAAAATTTGCATCATATCATAGTCAAAGAGTGCAAATTTTATTAAATCAAGAATATTTACAAAATGATAATAAAAGGTAACTATACCAATGAAAATAAGCAAAGGCATGAGTAAGAATTTATAACAAAAAAGAAATTACAAATAATCCATTCTTACATATCCAGCCTCACTGGAGTACAACAAAAAGCAGTTATGCCACAACTTTTGTTAAATCAATATTAAATCGTTTATTACTATTATTATTATTATTACGGCTATTTCAGCGTCATTTACTCCAAAACCATCTAGTACTTTCTGATTATATTTCCTTTCTTATACAACTTTCCATTTTTCCTGGAGTTAATAATTACTTACCAATCAGATGTTTGAACTGTTGGATGGTTCCTAATTTTTGTATCTATTCTCTTCTACTTTCCATCTCTATTTTTTTCTCCTATTTCAACTCCTAATTTTAACATTCAATCCTTTCCCCAAATGTGTTGTTTTGGTTATACCTGGTATTATCTCCTGGAGCTACTTCATATTCTGTGAATGTTTATTTTTACCTTTCTTTATGCTCCACCATGTAGTATCTTCTCTTATTCCCTGGGAAATAATATCAATATTTTTCTTTTATGTTTCTTCTATTTTCTGTATTGTTTCCAAATCCCCTGACTGCCATTTTCTGTTTGCTGATTTTGATCTTTGGCTTTTGTAGTAGTGGCTTCTTTCACATGTCCTGAGATCCTTGTCTGTCTACTCATGTAGACAATACAAGACATGGTGGACACTATCAATGGTGGTTAGGGAGTTATTTTTTGAGGGAGCTTCAAATGGTCAGTGTAAGTCTTTTTTCATGAGTCATTAAATCACGCCAGAAAGTAACTCTCTAATCTCCTGCCTTACCACTGGTGTTCTGGAAGCCAGGGAAAAAGGGTCTGGGTCGGAAAAGGGATTTTCTCAGTAGATCTCCTTTGTTTCATTATAGTGCCTAGCCCCTGTTTAAGGTGTAGATCTAGGGCCTCTCTGGTTGAATTTTTTCAGAGAGTAAATCTCTAGTCATCTGGCCCCTTGGGGATGGGGACTTGAGTATCTCTGGTAGATATGCAAGGGGTGATCTGGGGTTCTTATAGCTTCTTATAAAGACTTTCAGGCAATACTCATGTTTCCAGTCTTCTCCTTCTTCATCACAGGTAACTAGTGTCTCTTCCTGAGACTTTCAGGTATACTATGGATAGACTGGTTGGGCTAATATTTTGTCTTCTCCTCTACCAATCAATTATCATCTGTCCATTAGCTTCCTAGCTTCTGGAGTTTGGTTGGCATTTCTCACTTATTGTACTTTCAACCTTGTTGTTTTTTAATTCTTGTAAGTTTATGCCACTTCTATTCTTACCACCATTTTAAGTGGAGTTTAGGAAGGAGCTGAGACAAATGCTTGCATTCAATTTGACATGCTCAACCAGAAGTTACAACTGAAAAAAAGCAGTTAAATCATGAGACAATGTTCATAGCTTTTCACAGCTGGAAGGGAGTTAAAATATCATCTATTTCAAATTATTGCTTTAAGTATGGAGAAAAGAAGGCACAGAGAATGTGAATGAACTACTGGAGATATTAGGTTATTAGAAGCAAAGTCAGACTATGCAGCCATCAAAAGAAATGAAATCTTGCCATTTGCAATGACATAGATGGAACTAGAGGGTATTATTCTGAGTGAAATAAATCAGAGAAAGACAATTATCATATCTCTCTGATATGAAGAATTTGAGAGGCAGGGTGGGGGTTTTTGGGGGTTGGGAAGGAAAAATGAAACAAGATGGGATCAGAAGGGAGACAAACCATAAAAGATTCTTCATCTCACAAAACACAATAAAAAAAAAAAAGCTGGGACGGTAAGGATAGGGTGGTTGGGTCATGGATATTGGGGAGGGTACATGCTATGGTGAGTGCTATGAAATGTGTAACCCTGATGATTCAAAGACCTGTACCCCCAGGGCAAATAATACATTATATGTTAATAAAAATAATTAAAAACAAACCAAAAAAAAAGAAGCAAAATCAGGACCCTCTTAATGTGTACCTCTAGCAAATATTGTTTAGTTATGTCTCAGAGAACTGCTAGCCACTTAGAACTGCCTTCATCCACAGTTCACAGGACTAGATTCATTATCTCTGCTTCTTCTTCATGAGCCCAACCCCTGCTCACAGCTGATTAGAGCAAGGCAGGTTATCAACCTGGGCCCAAAATTCTTTCCCATAGTCATTTGGATTTTAGACCTGAAGATACTACCTGCTTCTTACTCTGAGGTGTTTTTTTAAATGAGGAGAAGAAAGCTCAGATGTGGATGGTCAGTCATCTTTGGACACCAGGTCTGTAAATGGAATTATTTTATTAAGCTTGCACACACTAAATAAAGAGTCAATAAAAGTGGGCAATACCACACACTTTTTTTTTTTAAGATTTTATTTATTTATTTGAGAGAGAGAGATGGGGCGAGAAAGAGGGAGAGAGTGAGCTTGAGCAGGAGGGAAGAGCAAAGGGAGAGCAAGAGCGAGAAATGTAGCGCTCCATCCCAGGACCAGGGGGTCATGACCTGAGCCAAAGGCAGATGTTTAACCAAATGAGCCACCCAGGCACCCTCATCACACACACTTTAGACTGAATTCATTTGTCCTTTAGTAGTAAATTTATCACTCTTACCTCTATTTCCTCAGAAAAAGTCTTATGACAAGTGGCTTCAACATGAGTAAAAACAGTAGAGGAGATCTGTATTTCTGAGTGGACTCAGTCTTGAGTTGCATCCTAAGATGCCCCCAAGACCTGAGGATGAAAATTCTTCAACTTTTATGCTGTTGTGGCTTTGAGTAATTGTTGAAGGACAAGAAATGTTACAAAGAAAGTTGACAGGACTGAGTACAGAAAGAAACTGAGAGAGAGAGAGAAGACTAGCATATAAGAATATATGTGAAAATAAGGAAACCAGCTACCAACATGCTTGTGTAATTTTGTCTGGAGAATGATTGATGAAAATATGTCTGTGGCATATACTTTTTAAAGGGAAAAAACAACAAAAACAAAAAATCTCCAGTGCAGCTGGCTCCCTACTGCTGTCCTTTCTCCATCTCTTTCTGGGGTGGATATATGGCTTCAGTTTCTTTCAAGTGTCAGCTGGTGACTGCTGCTGGGGCTTTCTGTAACTTTCCAGGAACTCTTTGGTTTCTATGAGCATTAAAAACTTTCCCAGTGACTTAGAGAAACCACACACATACAAACACTCAAAGCTCATCACAAGAGCAACTCCATTATGATAGTGCTTTCTCTCATCTTTGTAAACTGGTTGTCCTCTTCTCCCAAGAATCTCATCCTTTTACATGAATTTGGTTGAAGAAGAAGTTATAACAGAAGTGGAGAAGGTTACAATTGGTGAACCAGTAGAAAAGGAAAAGAATGTTTTTAAATCCCAAGTTAATGATTTACTCTGGCGAAGTTGGTGCTCACTGGTTCCTGTTCCTGTTTCCTAAGCAGCTAGAAGCCAGTAAAGCTGCCACAACAAAATATCTAGCTCACATTCCCATATCTTCAAATAAAAACAAGTATGGACCAAGTAGTTAAAGCCACTTGCCATAAGACATGAATAGAATTCATGAAAATAAAGCAGCAGAACAAAGAAATGTAATAAATCCATCTCAGTCTTTCTGGTTCTCACCACAACTAATATAGCTGGCAACATATAGACTAAACACTGTGATGTTATTTTCAAATCCATGTTCTCATTTTTGTGGAAGCCATCCTTATACCTGCCTTTGCTCCCAAGCAGAATTAACCACTCCCTTCCTTATCTACCTACAGTAACATACATGCCAATTTATTGTGGAGACACACAACACTGTGTTGCCTTTATTTGCATACATACCCATGTCACTGCCACCCCCCAAAGACCATGACCTTCTTAAGAGAAAGAAATTTCATTTTTTTAAAAGATATTATTTATTTTAGAGAGAGAGAGAGACAGCGGGCAAGCACAAGTGAGCTGGGGGGAGGGGCAGACGGAGAATCTCAAGGGGTAAGGGAGAATCTCAAGCAGACTGCATTATGTTCAGAGCCCAACATGGGGCCTGATCTCAGGACTCTGAGATCACGATCTGAGATGAAATCACGAGTCAACCACTTAACTGACTGAGGCACCCAGACCCCCTGAGAAATAAATTTCTTATTTGTCCTTGGATTAACACATAGCACAGGGCTGGTACAACTGAGATAGTTGATATTGAATAAATAAATAATTTTAATATAGAGAAGCCATTTACTTTTAGGCTAGTCTTCCACCCCAATGTCCACAAATATTCCCAGCCTATCATCTGGAGTAAACAGTAATCTCCAACTCATGAAGCCAGTCCAATACCAGTCAACCTTAGTTACCCTGAGACCTAGTGCTGTATGAGAGGAAAATGGGGCTCAATAGACCTGAATTATGACTCTGTTGCATTAAATTTTGGCCATGAGAAAGTCACTCAATTCTTTGAGCTTCCATACACTTATCTGAAGTAGGCTAGAGTATCTTGGGGATAAGAGTGATTAAATGAAATAATAAAGTCCATCATATCACCTAGTTCACAGCAAGAACACAGCAAAGATCACAACTTCTATAAGTAGGAAGTTTCTCTACCAAGAAATTCTGGAGCAGGGGGTGGATTCCCAACAAATTTCCTCCTCCTTTTAAAATATAACCAATATAGTTTTCTGGGCTATGCTATTTGAAATGAAGAATGCATACTGGTATGCTAACTACTTTAACTTTATAATTAATATATTAAACCAGATTTTAATTGTTTAGAAATACATCTCATGTTGAGACTATCTATGACTTTCTTTAAAAAGGGACTTCTGTAATTCAGGAACTTGAACAATACAAGGACTCCATAAATATGTAATGGATGACTGAATGAATAAAAGACTCAATCAATTAATCAGTGTAGCTAATGACAATTCCTGGAGAGTAGAGAAGGGTTTTTTCCACAGGAAAATATAAACACTCTCAATGTTCCAGCTAAAGATACTGTTAGAAAGTACAGAAGGTTGAGGAAGACATTCAAGACACTGCTTTTCAGTTTATATTTATGATTCTGGTTTATTATGATCTTGGTCTAGTCCTTAACCAAGGAATTTGGATTGCAGTTGGAATTTTTACTCCATGGGTTATTTTGCTCATTTATAGATTATATGCTTATGATTCCACCTACCTCACAGAAGCCCACATCTATTTATTTGGTCCTAAAACCTAAATCACCCTAGCTTGAGAGTCAGGAGGCCTGGCTAGCCAGCTTTGCAAAAATTGTGTGTTTTATGAAATTATAGATTCTTTGTAGTCTTACCTTTGAAAATAGATGGTTAGGATTGACAATTATTAACATCTCTTCTGATTCTAAAATTAGGTTACTCCAAAAATTATTTATTTTGGGGAGGTGAGAATACTAGAAAACCCAGAAGAGCTGCTGAGTAGAGCTTCCTGGCACCCTGCACAGGAAGGCTGGGTCTGCCAGGTTGGGAGCCCCCAGATGGCTGGGTGCACCCCTGCACTGTGGTCGGCTCTGGGTTCCAGGTCTCCTGGCTCCAGCTTTGTGAACCCAAGAGCTCTTTTGCTTGATTTCTCACCATCCCTCTCACCCTGCCTCTTCTTTATACTCTCCCTCCAATTTTTCCTTTCTCCTCTGTAGGAGTTCTCATTCAGTTTTGTGAATTAAAACTGCCTCACAATAGCCCTGTGTTCAGAACTCCAGCCTGAAGGTGGGATTTATACTGTCCCCTTGATCTCTTTTCTTTTCTGAACTGCTGACAGAAACGAAAATGGGCAAGAGCCCTAGCCAGGGCAGGGTAATGAATGAGGGATTAACAACAATCATCTCTGAATATAGAGGTATTATCTAGAGTGTTCGGTGGAAGCTGAATGCTGTGTGGGGAGAGAGCGCTGTCTGTGTGGTAGGGAAACATTCTGAACTCTCAGCAGGAAGGCAACTCTGCAGCTTTAGTGCTAAAGGGGGGAACTGCCAATGATAAAAACAAATCTTCAAAACCTAGAGCAATGAGAAAGTCTTCATCTATCCTGTGACAGGAAACACAGATGTCTAAATATACAAACATCCTACTCTTAAGGAGCAAATACTAGTCAAAAGGAGCTCTCCTTGTCTTGAAAAATAATATGTGCCTCCAGAAAACTTTGGTGATTTGGTTAAGAAGACAATGATATTATTAGAGATGAAAAGATATTTTACTTGTTTTCCTCTTTTTATGAAATTAGGTCAAGCAAACTCTTAGATGCATGTTTTCTAGAATGCCTCCATGTTTCAAAAACTGTCTTCAGTTCACATTATTTTTATTTTAACTTCGTCCTGAGAGGAAAAAATTAGCTGGAGGAGGCTCTAGCTCCTAGCACAATGTTTGCCAAGTAGCAAGTGCTTCTAAATGTCCATTGAATTAAGTGTCCGATGAAGGCATAAAAGTTGACTTGTTTATTTTGCCAGAAAATAAATGGGGAAAAAATCCAACAGAAACCCTTTACATATAAAACTGTACCGTCAGGGAACCTGAAGTAAAAGCCCTCTCAATCTGATACATCTGCATAAAAACCCTCGAACTGATGAGGGACCTTTCCTTTAAAAAGAATGAAATAATAATCTCAGTAGACGCTGTAGAGGGCTAAAGGGCAATTTTATTTCTCATGGTCCCTTGAGAGGCAGAGAATCCGTCCAGCATGGGTGATACCACAGCCACAACAGCACTAGGGACTCTGGTTGTCATTTTCATTGATAATTATAAGATGTACTGTTTATTCTGCCATATACTCCACCCAGTGGAAGCAAGTCTTCCCCTACCTTGTGCAGTGCGGATGTCGAAGGCTCATTATTCCTGCTCAATCAGCTTTGGCCAATGTGTAAATATTGAAGCAAGTCTAAGGAGCCAAGGAAGGGAATGATGATTACTACATTAATACTAATGAGTGGAATGGATTTGGGAATATGTTTAGCTAACGTTGCTGCTGGAGGAAATGACTTAAAAAGGAGAAAGTGATCAACAGGATGATTATTGATTTTTTTAAAAATGACCAAGATATAAAATTCTCATAAGGTAAGAACCAGAGAGAGAAAGATATGATCCTAGAAAATGTGTATGTGTGTCTGTCATAATGCTTAGTTCATTCAAAAGATTCTCTATGGACTCCAGCACTACTACCTGCCAATAAGAACAGTCTACACAGAGCTTTCTTGTTTCTCCCCTCATTTGTAGCCCTTCCTGGTACATAAAATAGATGCATATATACCCACAGCAAATGCACGCTATTATCCACATATGCTCTGACTTGTACCATAGTGGATGCCAAAGGATCCAGAAGTGGGTCTATAAGAGTGGAATTTTGGCGAAAGGGAACAGAGGAGAGAATATAATGACAGCCACGTGAACTTATGAAAGTCATTTTTCCCTTGCACCTCATTAAACGTTGTAACACCATCCTTATCAAACCCACCCCATTCTCAAACAAAAGCCATTTATTTGCAAGTGGACATAGTGCTTATTTATTTTAAGGGGTCAGCCCCATATTCGATGGTTGCCATAACTCTTCACATCCCTCATTTTGGAATGCTTGCACTTCAAAAGAAATTAAATTTCTCGTGACAGTAAGGGGGGTTCAGAAATAAGCTATTTTCTAAATGCTCTTTTTTTTTTTTTAAGTAAATGTAACTCCCAGGTTCTGCCCAAGCTTTAAAGAGGTTTTGCCAGCAGTATTTCATTTTCCTCCACAGAGGAAATTTTGTTGTTGCTGTTATTGCAGGCTTTTTGAGCCTGGTACCGAGCTCTGCTGCTGGCAGAGTTTTCAGCATCCAGGAAGGTCTATGCTTGAGTCAGAGAGAGCGCTTCAACTAGATAGAAGCTCACGCCCAGTGCTTCTCTTGGCAGACACAGGGAGGCAGTGCGGGAAAGCTTGGCTTCTGCAAGCTAGAGGAGAGAGACTATTGCTGCAGAGTTTACTTACCTTTTCCACTGTTAAAGTCTTAAAATCTCCTCAGCTCCTTGTTTAACTTTTATATAAACAAGAATTTTTAAAGAAAAAGGTCAAGTTACCTGACCAATGAAACAAACCCCTCAAAAATCTTTTTTTGAATGATTGTGTGTTCAGGGACAATGACTCTGTAAACCTATTAAAAGTGGCAATTACTTAAAGCAGAGTTATAATAGATAATACAACCAATATCCAACACCTAATACGCATCACAGACACACACCTAGAGTTTCCTTGATGATCCTGCCCTCCCAAGAGGATTTACAAAAGCACTTTAAAATACATAATCTCACTGACTTCTTCCACTGGTCCTTGACATTACAATAACTATGACTTGTTTCCATTTCATGGAGAAGGAAACTGAGCTTAGAGACTTTGCATGGCTTGAGAAGGTCACGTGACCAGGGAGCAGTTAGCCGGTGAGCGGTGAGTCAGGACTACAGCCTATGTCTGACTCTGTGTCAAAGGTCATTCACTTTCCCCTTCTCAATCATATCTGCACAGATAACAGAAATGAGTAGTTCCCAGACTGCCTCTCCTAAAGTCCTTAAACGGGAGTGAATTAAGAGGTATTATCTTTCCTTTGTCCAGTGTAGAAAGCAGGACATAACGTTTAAAACATCATCATAATCCCTATCCCAAGTGTAATCCCCCATCTCATACCCAAGTATTCAAACAATTTCCTCCTGCTTTCCTTCCCCAACTATTCTATGAAACCAAACTTTTGCTCTTATTTTCCATTCTGTTACCTGCATTCCCACAATTATCTTCTTCTCCCTTGCCTACACCTTGAAACTGTCAATGAGTTTTCAAAGCAGGTGGCTGTCTCTTGCAAAGTGCTCTCCCAATCTACCTGTTCTCCATTCCCACTATCATCACCATAGATCTTATTTGTCTCTTTTCCTAGAATTGGAAGTTTCCAAACACATGTCCTTACTCCCAGGTCTTTCCTGTTCTAATCCATCTTGCCGGGCACTTCCAGATTAACCATTCTAAACTACACCTGAATTAAATTAGTGCCCAGCTTCCAAACTTTTAGGGGTTCTCCTTGGTTTATTCAAACAATGTACAAACTCTTCCTATAGGCAACTGAACTTCACTATCTAAACGTAACCCCTCTGTTTTCTCTCACCCAGCTTTGCCTCGTCAAGCTGCTATCTACATAAACTGGTGTAATTTTCACTTTGCTCCTTTGCAGTGAATGTCCTTTGCACTATGCTTGCACCTCCAAAGTCAGTATACACCAGAATCTCCTCAAGTGTCTCTTGAATTATGGTTACTGGTATACATATTAATCTTCTTTCCCAGGGTATAAGTGCATGAGAGCAAAGACCAGGTCTTTGAATTCACAGCAGCCCTGGAACAGATTTCACATATTTGGTGCTTATATATTTGGTAGGTGATTACTGGAGAAAGGGTTGTGGATAAGCCAAAACTTTCCCATTTTCCTCCCATATGCAAAATATATATATATATATATATATATATATATATATATACACACATATACATATAATATTACATATATATGTAATATTTCATTGGATTTTCTATCACTCAGTAAATTAATTTTTCAGATTTACTAATTGCATAACATATGTCAGGCACTGTACTGTGCACTATAGTAAATAAAACAGACATGTTTCAAAGCACTAGCAGATAGATAATAAAGAAATTACTGATTCTTGAAGATAGTGATGGGGCTATAAAAATGTGCAATGCAGGTGCAGAGCTAAAGGGGAGGCTGTGAAGGAAACCTCAGGCTGGAGTTTAACGACAGCTTCTCAGGAGATACAACTAGAGGATGAGAAGAAGGTGCCATTCAAAGGTCAGGATAAAGTTCATTCCAGATGGAGGAAATTGCAGGAATAGAGCCAACAGGTGCGCAAAAGCAGAGTGTTTTTTAGGAACTGAAGGAAAACCAACCCAGCTGGATTATAATGAATGAATGGGCCAAAATTAAGTTGGAGAGAGAGAGTGAGAACCAGACCATAGGGTTCTTGCACGCCTTGCTAGAGAAGTGGATTATCTGTGAAGACTGAGAAGCCATTAAAGGGGTCAAGCAGTAGAACATTATGATCCATTTGTGCATTTAGACCATTCTGGTAGCTGTGAAGAGAATAAAGAATGGCAAGAGTAAAGTTAGAGACTGGAAGGGGGACCATTGTACGGGTCCAACAAGAAATGATGTGAAAGTTTGCACAGCAGCATGCAGGTATGGGGCAGAAGATAGATCTAACACAGCAATGACAGAGCTTGCTACATATGAGGCTTGAAGGAAAGAAAGAAATCAAGGTCAATTCCCAGGTTTCTGGGCATTTGGGCAATCAGTGTTACCATTTTAGTAAGATAGGGAAGATCAGAAGGAAAGATTTGAGAGGGAAAAATCCATTCACTTAAGCTTTAAAGCCATTTTAATTATAATTATCCATGTGACAAATACTTAATGCATATTTTTGAACACCTGTTATATGCCAGACACTACATTAGATGCTAGAGTAAATCAGACAGACAGAATCCCTGCCCTTATAGCTTATGCCATCTGGAGAAGAATATCAATATTTTTAAACTCTTTTTTAAAAGTCAGATGGCTTACAGGGTGATGAGCAGGCATGCAGACTCTGTTGTTGGAAATTTTATGGAATACAATGAATGTCACACCACTTTAAAAAATTCTTTTCTTTGGATGTTTTGTTCATATTTGAAGTATGAAACTTACTTACCATTTTGCAAATGAATCCTAGGAATCCAGGGAAATAGAAGTCCAAGCCAAACACATAACAACCTTTGGAACAGCTGCTCAGTTTACTTTCATTATGACTTCTAATGTCTCTTAACCTCAGCCCCGAGCATCCTCCTAGAAAAGCAAGATGGGAACATGGTCTGAAGTCATCATATCCAATCTCTGCTGCTATGGCTAGGCTTCTCTTTAAAGTGACCCCTTTGAAGGAAAAATGAGAGTGTACTGTGTCATCCTACAGCCTTATCAATAAGAGTGTTAGCCCAAAAAAGAATCTCAAATTGTGAAGCTTCTGAAAGTTAAATCCTGCTTTTCAGTCTGAAAAGACTTAAATGTCCTGAAATTTTCTCTGTATATACCATAGTTTATGACCAAATCATTCAAGAGAATAATCTATACAAGGTTAAAGGAAAATGTAGCTTCTTTTTAATGTTTTACCTACATCTTCCCCAGCATATCCGCAATTAATTATATAATGAAATATATTACACATCCAGTAACCAACCATGTGTGGAAAACTCAGACACTGAACCCAAGTTAATAAAATATCCATAAATTAAAACTTGGCCAAGGATTTTTTTTTTCAGGATTGACTAACTATTTCTTGATAGCTCTTAAAATTCCTGTCTATGCCAGCTTTAAGTATCATATGGTGAATGCGATGATATTTTGCTTTAGAGTTTGTAACATTTGCCCACTTCAAAGGATTCCTTTTTTCCTATAACATGTCCAGAATTGAGCTTACTAATTTTCTAAAAAATAGTTTACATGAGGTCACATTCTAATAGTTACCTTCCTAATGCTGAAAATCTTATTTTCCTTAGAATATGTTACTGTGATTTTCTGTAGATGCTTGTCCTGGCATATTCTCCAACTGCTTTCACTGTTCACTGAGCCCAGCCAAGAAACTCTGACCAAGAAGCACTGACTAAATCACTATTCTTCTTCTCTGGTAATATCAAATATATACAGTGGTCAGCTATCTCCCTTTGATCTTCAGCTAGCACAAGTGCTTTCTCACTAGGTTGTCCTCTGTGGTTTGTTTTTGATATTTAAACAGTTTGGACATCTCTAAAAGTGGAGTGACACTGACACCAAGATAAGGTGCCAATCAATTTATTAAGTGATTTTGTACAAAAATGGCAAACTTAACCTGACCCTAGAACATGACTGATTCACCCAACAAGAAGTGTGAAGAAAGCCATTCATCTGTTCCCGTTCCTTCTGGCAAAGGACACCTATATGGAGCCCTTCTCAAGCTGGAGCTAAGAAAACTCAAGAGAAATGAGAGATTTTTTAAATTAAAAATATTTTAATTAATAAGCATCAGTAATATCTTTATTTCTACATTTCTTTGTTTAGTTGAATTATGAATGTAGAGTAGATCCTGGAGGCCTGCTCCATGTCATAAGGAGGGACATTTTTTCTTTTAAGATGAGACTTCAATATTTTGTAAGCCATCAAAATTACCAAACATAACAATTACAACAAATAATTTCCAATGAAGGGGACATCATTTATAAATGGCAAATGTGTTGAATTCATCTCAAACCAGTACATCCTGCGTAGTCTAGAGATAAACCCAGCCTAAGAGTACTGAATGTTTTTAGATTTTCCATTTCAAAACAAGATAGACAATGTCTATGTAAATAAGTAAGAACTATGGTTACCTTTATCCTGTATTCTATGTGAATGACAAAACAATAGATTACTTTGAAATAGGAGATGAGGGAAATTGGAAGGGGAGATGAACCATGAGAGACTATGGACTCTGAAAAACAATCTGAGGATTTTGAAGGGGCCAGGGGGTGCAAGGTTGGGGGAACCAGGTGGTGGGTATTATGGAGGGCACGTATGGCATGGAGCACTGGGTGTGGTGCATAAATAATGAATTCTGCTACGCTGAAAAGAAATTAATAAAAAAAAGATTACTTTGAAATAAGATAATAAAAAATATGACCTTTTGATATCATTTTTCCTAATAAAATAGCTAACTCTTAGAATGAATTGGCCTGACTGCCTCACAAGACCAATTTTACATGAAGTGGACTCAATCATCCCTGTGTAGTAGGACCAAAAAGCAAGTGTAATTTAAAGCAGTTGCCTATTGACCAGACACAGTAAAAAGACAAAGGGACAACTGACAGTTCAGACAGAATGCCACATTTAAGGGACAGACGAGAAAGAGAAATTACTAAACCACAAGAAATGATCAGAGAAATAGCTGGAGAACATTATGTAATAAAAGCCATTTGAAGTGGGAATTACAAGATGGCAGAATCCAAGGAATGATAAGAATAATTTAATTATTATTGACCTCTATGCCCAGAGAATATGGATTATTCTGGTACCCAAGAAGGGAGGTTTACAGGCCTGAGAGCATCCCATTACCATCTTCCAGACTGTACATAGCCTTCTGTTCTGCATTGCATTTTTTATTTAAAAGATATGTTTAAATCCTGAACCCCCCAATACCTCAGAATATGACCTTATTTGGAAAGAGGGCTTTTGCAGATGTAATCAAGTTAAAATGAGGTCACTGTGGTGGGCCCAAATCAAATATGACTGGTGTCTTACTAAAAAGGAGAAATTTGGATACAGAGACCAACAACTCACAGAGGGAAGATGATGTGAAACTACAGGGAGAAAACAGGCACAAGACTGGAGAGAGGCAAACCAAGGAATGCCAAGGATGGCTGATAAACACCAGAGGCTAGAAGATGCAAGGGAGGACTCTCCCCTACAGCTATCAGAGAGAGTGTGTGGCCTCACCCACATCTTGATTTTGGTCTTCAAGCCTCCAGGACTGTAAGGCAATAAAGTCCTATTGGTTTAGGCCACTGGTTTTTTATGTGTTCTGGCAGCCCTAGGAAACTAATACATTCCTCATCCTGAAGTTGCACTATAGTGACACCCACTTGACATCCACCAACATGATTCCCAAGCAGGACAATTTCATTTTATTTAGGCAGGAAGATCTCATTTTATCTAGCTGGCCATGGCTTGGTCCTGACAGAGACAACTTTCTTGCAGAATGCTTGCAGAATGTCTTTTAAGTCATATCTTCCTCCCCATGCTTGACTTGTCTAGAAACAAGAATGGCCTAGAAACAAGGAGTGGGTGGGTGGTGGGTGTGCATAATACAATGAGCAAGGGAGGAAGCATCAGAGGATTGGGGTTGGGATCAGGAGTTTGAATCATACATCACTTATACAATCATTACTTCAACAGATATTTACTAAGCACTTTTAATGTGTTAGTCATTGTGCTAGATGCTTAAGGAAATAGCTGTAAGACAGATAAAGAAATTACCCTCATAGAGTTTATGTTCCAGCCTGATTTCATTCAATCTCATACAAATAAATGTTTATTATCAAGTCAGTCGAGAGAGTTCAATCCTGCTTACACCAAGCTTTGAAAGAGTTGAATTTCCTCACATAGTTTGGAATTATTTGAAACTACCTTTCAGTTAATACTCACCTTCTATAGACACTTTAGTTTAAATAAGCTAATTTACAGTTTCTCAAAGCCCGCCCTGAAAGGGTAAGCTAATATACCTCCTCCAATAAATGTGAACAGTTGTGCGTGTGCATGGGGAGTGGGGGGCTAGGAATAGAAACGTAAATTTCGCTGCTAAACCTTATATGTGCAGCTGGCATTTCTATTGTTCCATCTCTTATGACAGTGCCCTCCTCTGGAAGCTGTTAGGATAAGAGCTGCTAATGTCGGCTGTGCCACACAAAGGTGATGGCGAATTGATGAGCCTGTAAAGAGATTCGGAGGCGAATAGGGAAATGCATTGTTAATGCTATTAAATATTACTTAGCCTACAGCAAGCTGCATGTTCAACAGTTTAAACTTTAATTGCTAGCTGATGCAGAAACAAGCCTGGATATATGTAAATCCTATTGAAAGCTAATATCATTTTGGCTGCTCAGATGGATTAGCAGCCACTACAATTAGCAGCATGTGCAGCTAATGATATTAGGGGAGAATCCATCATGCAGCAGTCTGGGCCTTTAAATCTGAAAAGTTCAGGCTCTTCTTTCCACAGAAACCCCATAGTGAGAAGTCTTGCCAAGTGATGCAGCAGGCTCCAGGGGTGAGCCAAGAAGCTTACAGAACACAGGAGACTGACTTCACTATAACCTTGAATTGTTCTTTTTTATTTTGCCCTTTTTCAGCTATTCCAGCTAAGCATGTTATGGTCAGTGCCCCCTCTTCCCCACTCTCTGGAAAGTGACACAAGATCACAGAGTAGAAGCAAAAAGATCCCTCTTCTGTTCCTGAATTTATGACTAGCTCTGGCTGTGGTGGTTGTGGTAGAAGGGGAAAGAGTAGAGATCTTTCTCACATGTAGCACCACTGGAACATGTCGTCACATGGAGCATGTGCTAAAATGTGTATAATGACGTAAGAGAGCCCCAGTGAAAATGATTCTCATTGAAAACTTAACTACTTTAAAGAAATCTATGGCAACTGTCATATTTTGAGTGGAACTTCTGTATCTGTGCTATAAAAATAAACTTCACGATGCCTGTTGAGGTCACCAACTATATGGAGCATTTCTCAAGATTATTTTCTGACCCTGATAAATATTAAAGTCAAAGTACTTGAAGGAAAGACTGCCCTTTATTAGTAAAACTTCTAAAATATGAAAGGTTGTAATTTTATTAACCCTGTTGTTAAAAAACTACTATAGTTACTTACAGTAGAATAGCACATTCCACAATTAAGCTAAAATGACTACTTGCAAATAATTTTAAATAATCTAATTTTGAAAAGAAAACTATTTCATAATCAAAACTCTAAATACTCACATAAGGAGCTGTTAATACCTTGATCTGCAAGACTACTTACTTTAGACAGGTTCATCAATGATTACAAACTCTAATTTTTAACTAACAATAACCATGTTTACACAAATTCTGAATGTGTCTGGTAAACATCAGTTAGGAAAGTCTTGCCTTATTAATATTACATGAACAATAATTTTTTGTTTTTTCAAGTTATAGTAAATTGAATGTTTGGGAAGATAAAGCCTTAAGAATTGTGTATATAATTAAAATTTAGTGAAATTACAGGGTACGATAAACTCTCAGTGTTCTTTATTTAGAAAAACTTATGTTACAAGAAGATGATGAACAAAGGTCTAAGAAAATAAAGGTTAGACTATTCCTTTCATTTACCATCATTGAGAACAAATTTTGCCAATTTTGCTCATATTGGATTTGTCCTCAAGGGATCTCATCTTAGCATAGACAGCAGGCCTAAATGAATCACTGTTAGTACAGAGTGGAGATGATTTGTTGTCATAAACAATCCCTTCATGTTACTCTGAGAAAGCTACACTCAATAGAGTTCTAGGCATGTCCACTCTAATGGAAACGTCTATCCCATGACATGTACTTCTCAATTTTTTATATTGAGATGACTTTCAGGTTTTGTGGGACTAAAGCCAAATGATGGAATTTGCCATTAATACAATCCTTTTTACAGTAAATTTGTTGATAGAAAACTTTCCTCTCGCCAGCCTTTCTCTATTCTGCTCTGTGTTCAGAAGTATGTCTTTACTTTTCCATGAAGAAGAGTAAGATTCTAAGCTGTGTGAGATGTCAGGTCAAAGGAATGACTTGATTACAACCCTTGCACATGTGAAAAGCAAAAACAGCAATCAAAAGGGGCTATATTCGTTTAGTCTTAAATTTAGAAGACATTGAATGAGGACCTACTGAGTGTCAACACTGATATAAACGTGCCTAAGATATTGTCCCTGCCTTAAGAAACTTACAGCTTAGTGAGGGAAAGATAGAGCATAAGTCTAACCAGGACAGAAATATTCACAGGCTCAATGGACACATACAACTTAGACTGGAAGAGGTCAGAATCTAAAAAAAAAGTTTAGTTCCAAAGAATTTCTTAATGGTGAGGATTAGAATATACAGTGTGGGTATCATGAGGGATTACAAGGTGTCCTTAAGAATAAAGTTTTAGAATGCGTATGGCTTGAATTTTATATATATATCAAGTTCATCTGAAGCTTCTAAGAGAGTTGGCTCTAGGAATGCCACACTAACTTGGTAACTCTGACCTTTTCCTGTGACCTTTTGCTGTTTGGCATAGAAGATGTGTCTCAGCTCATCTAGTTTCTGCAAACATCAACACCCTTCTGTCTCTTTTCACAGGTTCCTCAACATTATACTCAAGCCTACCTTCACATCTTGTGTTCATCACCAATCAGCTCATTTCTCATGACTATAAATGATTTGGCTCAGCAATGTTGAGTAGTAAAATAACCAGAGAATAGATTATTTCTTTTCATCTCCCTTCTCTGTCAACAACTTAAATGCAAAATATCTTGAATCCTGCCACCAGCCAATTCTGTCTAACGCTGTAAGTTGGCGGGGGGGGAGGGGATGCTTACTTTACCTTACCATGATGTTTATTTATGGATAGTACACAGGTATGGGAGGATGTTTAAAAATAAAAATAATGAATGACTGTATCAGAAGGCTCATGTTTAGTGCATATTTGGAGGAATTATTCCAGACATAAGCCTTGAATGTAATAATTTTTAAAGTGGGGCCTCCAACATCTCAAATCCAACATATCCAAGACCCATTATCTTCTTTTAAATTTGTTTCTCTTCCTGTTCCATCCAGCTTACTACCACATTCCATTTGGTTAAACTAGATTACAAGTCTTCCTTTGACTTTTTTCCATATTAATTCTGTCACATTGGTCAACAAAACCCATTAATTTTCTCTTTTCAATGTCTCTAAATGTTTTTTCCTCCCTTTATTTCCACTGCTGCCACTACCTTACTTCCATCAGTTGTCATCTCTCATCTGGACTATTGGCAATGGTCTTCTAAATGATCTCTTGCCTCCAACCTTCTCTTCTATCACCTTCTTCTTTCACACTACCAGCAGCATTCCCTTCCCAAATGTATTGTTGCTTAAAAACCATATGATCTAAAAGATAGAGTGTGAAATCCTTAGGGTGGTATTCAAGCCATTTTCCAATATGGAACAAAGAAGTATTTTACACTCATCTTCTCCCATTCTCATTATGAATATGTGAGTCTAAGCTCTAGCCAAGTTGGATTGCTACAGTGAGATTAAGAACTTTCATACTTCCATGCCTTTATTTATGCTGGAGTACCACTACATCTGTTATCTCACACACCTCAACCTGGTGAAAGATCATCTTTGTAGGCCTCCTCAATATGACCTCCTCTCCAAAGCCTTCTTTAATTACTTAGACCAATTACTCATTAAACAGCTCCTAGAACTCAGACCCCAAAATGTCCAACAGGCAAAATGCAAATATTTCATCTTTTTTTCTTCAGAAACATTTAGTCAGGGCCAACTATGTACTAGGCATTGTAATAGGTGCTAGGAATACATAAGTGAACAAGACAGGTAAGATTAGTTTCAAGGAATTTCAATTTTGGTGGAAGAAATAAACAAATAGGTATAAATAAATAAATAAGATCAATTAATCACTCAATCCAGATATATGAGCAGAATAAAATGCTAAAGTAACTGGGTAGATGAGGTACAATTTTTTGTTATTTGTCAAGGGAAAGCTTCTTTTGGGGGTATTACTAGAGCTGAGACCCAAATACGAAGACAATGTTTTTCAATATCAGTTTTGGTTTTTTGCATCAGCTGAGCACTGGTGTAGAACATTTTAGAGGGGAAAAAAATGAGTCTCCATCAATTAAAGATCCTGTGCTTATTTCTGGGCAACATTCTGGGAGCCTCAACAATGATAATAAAACAACCTAATTTTACCTATTGCTCCATAATAAGTGGTGTCTTAAAACAGCAATGACTTAGGGCTGCCTGGGTAGCTTAGTGAGTTAAGCTTCTACCTTCGGCTCAGGTCATGATCTCAGGGTCCTGGGATCAAGTCCCACATCGGGCTCTCTGCTGGGCAGGGAGCCTACTTCCTCCTCTCTCTCTCTCTCTCTCTCTACTTGTGATCTCTGTCAAATAAATAAAATCTTAAAAAAAAAAAACAGCAATGACTTATTTCTCATGTGTGTGGGTCAGCAAGGGGTTGAATGATCTAGGCTGGGCTTAGCTGGAGAGGGTTGATTCCATATTTCACTCACCCTCTCTTTCCCATAGAAATGGCAGAGATACAAGAGCAAGCAAGCCTCGTGGTGCAAGTGCTTTTAATAGCTCTATTTGAAACATATCTGCTAGTATCTTGTTGGCAAAAGTAAGTCACATGGCGAAGTCCAGGGAAAAGGTAGAAGGACATGACAAAGATGCATACCATAAAACATGGAAACAAGAATGGGAGGAAAATTTTGCTAGGGTAGCAAATGACATACCTGGATTCTAGTATTGCCTTTGCCATCATTTTAGGCACGTCACTTGCTCTCTCTGGGTCTCTCTGGGTCTTCATGTGCAAAATTCAGTTTTTTGACTAAATAATTTCTAGATTCCTTTCAAGCTCTAGATTTCCTAAGATCTTTTAATTTTGGAAGGCTAAATGGCATTTAGAGCAACTGTGCAAATAAAAACCCAAATCTGTTATGAAAAGAATTAAAATCTATCATTAGTTCTTATCAATGCTTCAAAACGGTGTATTGACCTTAGTGATGTTGCTGAGTTGTAAAGGTTAGAAAGGCAAAAAAGAGAACAACAGGAGTAGGCAGCAAGAGGATCACAGTTCATTTATAGACTCTTACATGAACTAATTTTCAACCCTTTCAAGAGGATGGCTGGGCACTCAGAAAAGTGTAATGGTTAAGAACTTGGATCCTGGGGGTGCCTGGGTGGCTCAGTGGGTTAAAGCCTCTGCCTTTAGCTCAGGTCATGGTCTCAGGGTCCTGGGATCGAGCCCCACATCGGGCTTTCTGCTCAGTGGGAAACATGCTTCCTCCTCTCTCTCTGCATGCCTCTCTGACTACTTGTAATCTCTATCAAATAAATAAATAAAATCTTTAAAAAAAAAAAAAAGAACTTGGATCCTGGAATGAGTACACAGATGCTTGGGTGGGAATCATTCATTTTCAGTGCCTCAGTATTCTCATTTTTAATAAGATGACAATAAGAGTATACATATCATAATATTGATGTATTAAATGAAACTGCACATAAAGTTTAGGAAGAGTACCTGGAGCACAGGGCTCAATAAATATCAGCTTTATGTATCACTTGTTTAAGGTACCTGAAAACCAAATATATGTATGTTTACTTATATGCATATATACATGTGTGTTTATGGTATGTGTGTCTATATACAGTGTGTGTATATACATGTACATGTATACAATTAAGTGTAAAAGTCTACATGAGCCCCTACTATCTTACATCTATCCCATTTCATCCTTATTTCAGAAAATTCTAAAGTATCCTTCCATTTCTCCAGATGAGCGCTGGACTCTAAATGTGTAGGCACTACAGACTGGTCAGTAATCTTCTCAATGGTTCTTTTAGCAAGTAAAGCAAACCCAGAAGGATATATTCCAATTTTTTTTTAATGCCCAGTAAAAGAAGCAGCAGCCCTTTTTTTTTCCCCTTACTATAGGCTTTTAGGCATCACGGTTATGAAAAATGGCTGCAACATTCCTTTAAATCCTTTTAAGTAGCATTCATCCTCCTCTCCCCCTCCCTATCACCCCCCTCCCTGATACTATTAAGCCCTTCACAGGTATCAATCGTAGGGAAGTAGGAAGAACTGCACTTTAAAAGGATTTTAAATAATGTCTCCAAGAAATATAGCAGCAGATTGTTCAATACGGATTATCAGCCAAGAGTGTGCTAGAAGGGGGGAGGGTTCTCTTTTAAAAGGTCTTTAAATAATGTAAGTGTACTTCTTGGCAACATTACTCAGAGCCATTTAAAGAGCAGATATCTCTGCTGTACCTCTCCATCAGGAGTGTGCACCCACAAAAGAGACATGAGGGAGACACACAGATTTGATGTTCCCACACTCTTGACACTGTTGTGACACAAAGACTGTAAACTTTATCCCAATGCTGAGAATACTAAAGACTTACTTAGTAAAGAGATCCTCTTTCCTTCCAAGAGTCAAGGTCAAATAGCCCCAGAGACTATTTGAACATTTGCTCAGTGAACTTTATAGGGGAAATGCATTTTCATGTGTTTTCTAGAGGTTCTTGAGAAAGTGATTGTTGCTCTATTTTCTCTTCTCCTTCATCCCTTCATAAAACCAAACAAGAGGTCTAAAATGATAAAAATCTAAATAGCATACTCTCCTTCCAATGTGGTCTCATTAATATCTTTAGGATGGGTAGAGGAGGAAGGGGTTTGGCATGGGGTAGAAATTCAGGGCTTTTGCTTTGGAGTCAGAAAATCTGAGTTTAAAATCTACTGGTGACTTTAGGAAAATGTTACTTCCCCACCCTGGGCCTCAGTCTTCTCATCTGCAAAACAGGGTTAAGCCATGCCTGCTTCTCATGGTTTGTCTCCCCCAGTCTCTGAGAAACAAAATGAGAGTTTTAGAGGGGAAGGAGGGAGGAGGATGGGTGAACCTGGTGGTGGATATTAAGGAGGGCACATATTGCATGAAGCATGTGTTACATATAAACAATGAATCTTGGAACACTGCATCAAAAACTAATGACATATTTTCTGGTGATTAACATAATACAATAAAAACAAAACAAAACAAAAAACAAAACAACAAAGAAAACATTCCTGCTTCTAGCTTTATTGTTAGAGTTTGATGGACTCAAAGAATGTAAAGCACTCTGCTCCATCCCTAGTACATTCTAAGTGCTCATCACTCAGGATGTTGTGATTTAACAGCCATGATTTTGTGAGTATGATTTTAGTTGTTTAGGGTACAGGCTGTCTTGATATCTTTGCCTTGGTTAGCCCAAGATTTGAGTCTGATAATACACAGCTGGTACCAAGGATATCTTAAGGATCATGTTTAGGATGGTTTGTGTGTTGTCTGAGATATGGGGGTCAAGCAGTTTTCCTCTTGAGATGGAAGAATAAACAACCCATTCCAACATTCAGTGTGGACACAGTGGGGAAGGGAGCGAGTACAGCTAAGCCTTGTACGAATTGCAATGGAAGGAGATAGAAGGAGAATGATGCTCCTTCCTTGTTTCAGAGATCAAAAATAAAGCAGAAAAGACAGCTCAAAGACTCACTATTTTCTTTCGCAGCCCAGAAAAGTTTCAGAAGTGAGAAGTAGCTTTATCCAGTCGACCTATGTACATTACATTCTTGGAAAATTGTGAAATGTTAGGGCCAGGATCAAAGAATACCCCCAAAAAAGGACATTGAGCTGACAGGTGAGTGGAAATAAAGCAGCTCAAATGATGTGAGGGAAAATGATGTTCTTCTAGCATTCAGACAGTGGAACAGGTCTTGTGTCATTGACCACAATGACAGAAAATCAAACTGAACCCCATTAAAGGAAAAAAGCCATCTATTTTAGTTAGCCCAGCAGGCACCTGAAAGCTCCTCTCAGTATGAAAAAATGGAAGGGCACTTGAGAAGATAGAGGTCTCGGTTCTAATGACCATGTTTGCACCTCCTGGAGAGGATGGATCTCTCTTTTAAATATGAAGGATTGATTTTGAAAATAGTGTTCTCTGCTGTGTTAGTTCTTTCCCTGCCTTTCAATGACAAGAGGACATGATTAGGTGAGGACCTTTTCAGTTAACTTAGATGAACCAAAACAAGGAAACCATTTTTTAACAGCAAAAAGCTGGCAAGGCATTATTTGTTCTAACACTTTAATTCCAGTGTATTAAACAACAGTGCCTCAATAGGAAAAATTTAAGACAAAGTATCAGAGAAATAGGAAAAAAGAAAAATGATTTTGAGGTTTTCCTAAAACACTTCAAAGAATTCTTTACAATACCATTGCCACCTTGTAAGAAAAGGTAGAAATTATCTTTTTCCAATTGGCATTCCAGGTATTTTGGGTTTTCTGGCCATCAACTGTTGGCAGAAATACAGATTGACTCTTTGGTCCTTAGGGAATAAAGTGAATGTCCAAAGCAACTACCCAGATAACTAAAGCCCCCCACCAAACTCTGACTTCAGATATGCTGTTGGAAGTCTATAGAGAACTTTTAAAAATTTTCATATCAGTTTCCATGACTACTTCCCCATTGGCTTCACCATGATAAACAGCAGTTTGTCCAAGGCATAGGCCCCAAGCATTATTATTATTATTATTACAATTGTGTTTTACAAGCTAAAATGGAAAGGGTCACGTTTATATATCCTTCAAGCATAGTATGTGAAGTGTATTTCCTAGTATCTTGATTTCAATGTATTTCTTAACTTCTTTAGAGTTCCATAACTCATGAGCCAACCTAGGACAACAGCATCTTACTGATTTTCCCCAACTAGACAGTCTTTCAGGACTTTTAAGTCATGTTCTGGGCAATGTTTTACCACCTACTCATACCTTATATTTGAATTTGACTTTCTAGCTGAATATAAATGTGCAGTAAGTTCTATAATAACTGCTGCCATGGAGCAAAGCAAAGATACACATTCATCTCCTAAAAACAAGATAAGGAACCATCCCTTGAGTATCAGACCTCCAACCCTAGCTTCACTTAGGACCAAGAGAAGGGGGCGGTAGGTAATATTTCTTTGGTTGTAAAGTGTGACTATTTTGGGTGGGGTTTTTTAAAGATTTTTTATTTATTTATTTATTTATTTGAGAGAGAGAGAGCACATGAGTGGGCTGATGAGCAGAGAGAGAGAAAGAATCTTCAAGCAGACTTCCTGCTGAGTGAGATGCTGGGGCCTGATCCCAAAACCTTAAGGTCAAGACCTGAGCCAAAATGAACAGCTGGCCGCTCAAGCGACTAAGCCACCCAGGCATCCCACATGTGACTGGTTTTAGAGCACTGAGGTAGGTGTTGGGAAAGAGGAAGGGAGTTGTGGTTTTAGAGAGTGACTTCAGAAGGTCCTACCACCTCAAGAATGACAAGGTAAAATCCAGCTTCTGAATCCCAGTGTACTTGGAAAAAGACTAGAATTTCACAATAAAAGAGAAAAAGCATGCACCCATGTTAGGTAAAAATCTTTTGGAGTCAATGCTAAGTTAAACCCAGTGACTCATTGAAATACTGGCAAGTTCCCACCATTGGCATTGATGCTTTAAACAGAGATGGGAGATTTGAAAGGTAGCAAATCTGATTCCCCTGCAACAAACAAGCTGCAGTACTTGCCTTACTCAGCCTGGTGGTTGTGTTGATTCCAAATCATACGAGGAGGGTAGGCTCACAGCTTAAAACATCCCCATGGCGTCTCGATGATTAACTCAGCAGCTTGAGCTATTCCAAATGTTGCTCTCTTGTCGGAGAAAAAGAATAAATACATTGGGTGTGAGTGATGGCCAGCGAGGGAAAGCTGGAATGTTTGCTCAGCCTCAGTGTTTTGCGAGCTGAACAGCTTTCCAAGGCCACTTTTTTTCCCTCTCCAGATGTTCCTAAGGAAGATGCAAATGAGCATATTTTAATGTTGCAAACCTGTCAAATCCTGTCCAAGGAACCTAGCAGAATGTCATCAAGTTCAGCAAGTCTCCTTTCTGATGGGGAATGTCTGTATTGCTATCAATTATATAATTGGGGGCTCCTAACAAAATACATGCTGTTTTCCTCTTCTAGAACTACAGACATTTCTCAAATATTCTCATGAACACTATCTTAATTTTTTTTATTTTCTCATAAATACTAGCTCACAAGTGTCATCCCATAATGTAGCTCCTCAGACATTATTTCACAGTACTACCTGTGATGTTTATGGGTGACTCTACTTAGCAGATGAGTAGCCTAAGGAACAAAGAATGTAAGCAGACTTCAGCATCTCCCCTGTTTCAATGGAAACCAGTATAAAAACCACATTTCCCCTTTAGTTTTCCCTCAAGCCATCACTAGTTACTTTTGGTTGTTTGTTTTCTTCCCAGGTTACACCATTTTTAAGGTGTTAATAGTATCACAAGGTTTCAGTTCTGAGTATAGCAAATGAGAGTTCAGAGATTCTCTGTTGATCTCCTGGCAGAGAGAAAGGGCACTGCAGGGTCTGTGCCCAATCCTGATTCATCCTATCCAATGAGAACATCTGTCCCAGTTAGGATTAGCCAGAATTGAAATTTGAGAATATTTGCAAAGGAGGCTCAACAAGAAGAAAGCCTTATTATTTTGGCTAATAAAAGAATTCTGTGGACGTCAGAAAAAGAAAAGAAGAGAACCCATTTAGAGAAAGGGATAAGAGAAAAGGGACAATTCCTACAGTATACACAAGCTATGACTCTGCAATGCCAAAAAGCTGAGCAAAAGAGAAAAATGTATTCATCAAAATATTTGCAAATATTTTCATCACCATATCATCTAGGAAACATGAAATTTGACTAACAGTCCAGGTTTCATCAGATTTTTAGTTTAATATTAAGTCTGTGTAGAATGTGCAAATGAAAAAGAACTCCATCAGTTACCTGGTTTACCTGATGATACATTTGTTATAGTTAGTGACCCAACATTGGTATATTATTAAATTCCATAGTTTACTCAGTTTATACCTAATGTCCTTTTTATATTCTAGGAGCGTGTTAAGGATAACACATTACATTTAGTAATGCCTCTTTCGGCTCCTCTCAGCTGTGACATTTTCTCATACTTTCCTTGTTTTTGATGATTTGACATTTTTGAAAAATACTGGTCAGGTATTTTGTAGAATGTCTTGCTATTGGAATTTGTCTCATATTTGTCCTGTGATAAGACAAGTTATGGGAATTTAAGAAGATCTTAAAGGTCTCATCCTAAGAAAAAAGTATTTATTAATTATGTGAGGTAATAGATGTTAACTAAACTCACTATAGGACTCATTCACCATGTATATATAATCATATATATAAATATATATTTCACACACATATAAAATCATATATACATATATATTCATTTATAATATATATATTAAATCATTATCTATAAATGTATATACCTTAAATTTATATAAGGTTACATATCAATTATATCTCAATAAAATCAGGGGGATAGTCTGGACTTATGGGTTATTCAAAGGAAGACCACAGAGGCAAGTGCCATTATCCTATTATATCAAGGGTACATTTTTAACAACATGCTTTATGGTTATCGATATCAGCCTCGGTCACCTGATTAAGGTTGTGTTTGTCAGGTTTCTCCCCTGTAAAGTTACTCTTTCTCTGCATCTCCCTAGTGTATACTTTTGGAAGTAAGTCACCATGTGTAACCTAAACCCACGGAGTGGGAAATTTTGGTCCCCCTTCCTGACGATTGAGTACTTGTAGTTTATTTGGAATCCTTCATCATTCAGAGATTTCTCTCTTCTTTTTCATATATTAATTTATTGAATCCTTTATTTATATCAATATTAACACATGGATATTTATTTTATACTTCAGGTTTATAATCCAATACTACATTATTTATTTTGTTGCTCAAATTATTTCAACTTTGACCCTTGGGTTTTCTTTCAGTTGGCTCCTGGGCAACTTTGATATACACCAGTCAAATGTGTGGGGTCTTCGTTCCTTTCTTTCCCTCTTCCCTTTCCCTTCCTTCCTTTCTTCCTTCCTTCCTTCCTTTCCTTTCTCTCTTTTCCTTCCTTCTTTCTTTTTTATTCTTCTGAATGCTTCCCTACTTTCTGACACTACAAGTTGTTCTAGGCTCATCTCTTATATCTCTTGTTGCAATCAGAGAATTAATCATTTCTCCAAGAAACTTTTACCCATTTAATCATAGAATAGTATTACAAACTAAGATTTGGTTACTAGATGTGTTCTGTGCTCCTGTAATACAATTTTTTTATGTCATCTTATCTGACATAGCAAAAAGTGAAACATAAGTTCAACTGGTATTTCCAACTCTAATCCATTTCATATGGTTCCTTCTCACTTCCTTCTCTTGCTTATCTGCAAATTTCTGTTCCAATATTGAGAAACTTGGCTCTGCCATCTGCCATCTATTTACTTAATTGTTCTAATCCCATATACATGGGTAGCAGTATCAGAATTGTTAATCTGCATTCCTGTGGGAAACAACTTCATCAACTTCAGTACCATGTTATGTATTATTCCTTTGTCTTCAGTCTTACAGACTTGAGTCATCTCCAAAGATACTTAGGCTTTTTCCCCCATCTTCCTCAGTGAGTATATATCATACATTTGTGATATAGTTAGATGTTCTTGTCAGGGTCTTCATTCTTTCCTAAGATCCCCTAACCTTCTAAATAATGTTAAAATAAAATTATCCCCAAGGCTCAAGGTAGCTTTTAGTACCAAGGAGGCAGCCCTGATGATCCCAATCACCTTTGGGATCAGTCTTCCCTTACTTTGAAGAATAGGGCATCTGACTATCTCTATTCCTATCCTGTTCTCTCTGGTCCAAACTGGCAGTGTCTCTGTTGGTATAATTCCATCTCTATTCCTGGCTTCTATGGAGATGGACGTTTGGATCAAACTAGACGTTTGATCTGTGGTTCACACCCATATTAATCTCCTTATCAAATGGCTGTTCAGCCACACCTTCAGTGTTCTCTTCAGAGTATACTTTCTCATTTTTTGCAATAGGGATATGCTGAACATTTTCCTGATCTCCTAATTCTGGTTCCTTTTTGCTTAACAATTCCTTCGATTTACCTCTGTCTTTTCAAATTTTTCTCTAAGCAATAAAGGAGAAACCAAGCCACTCCTTCAACACTTTGCCTAGAAATTTCCTCAGCTAGAGGGGTGCCTAGTGCCTCAGTCAGTTAAGTGTTTGACTTGTGATTTGGGCTCAGGTCATGATCTCAGGATCCTAGGATCAAGCCCCACACTGGGCTCCTCACTCAGCACAGGGTCTGCTTGGCCCCTCCCTCCCTTCTTATTCCTCCCGCCTTGCTTGCACCCACTCTCTCGCTCTGTCTCAAATAAAATAAAATAAAAATCTCCTCAATTATAAGGGATTCTTAACTGTAGAGAACAAACTGAGGGTTGATGAAGGGAGATGAGCAGGGGATGGGCTAAATGTGTGATGGGTATTAAGGAGGGCACTTGTGATGAGCACTGGCTATTATATGTAAGTGATGAACCACTAAATTCTACACCTGAAACCAATTTTCCCATATATGTTAACTAAAACTTAAATAAAAAACTGAATTAAAACAAAAAAGAAAATATCTCAGCTAAATACAAAACAGTACAATTCAAGCAAGTTCTTTGCCATTTTATAATAAGTATTACCTTTCCTCCAGTTTCCAACAATATGTTCCTCATTCCACCAGTGGCCTTTAACATACATATTCCTGCAAATATTCTGTTCATGATGATATATGTATTCCCTAAGATAATAAAGGCTTTCTGTCTAGCTCTCCTGTTTTTCCTAAGCTCTCACCATTTAAATTCTATATTTTTCTACCAATGCTCCTTCATGACAGTCTAGGCTTTTTCTAGCTTGCACATCAAAACTTCCAGCTCTTATCCATTACCCAGTTTCAATGCTGCCTCCATAGTTTTAGGTATTTGTTATAGTAGCAGCCCACTTCTTGTACCAAATCCTGTATTGGTCTGCTAGGACCACCATAACAAATTACCATAGACTGCATGGCTCAAACAACAGAAATTTATTATCTCACAGTTTTGGACAGTAGAAGGTCAAAGACCAAGTTTCTTGCAGTGTTCAGGTTCTGATGAGAGCTCACTTTCTGTCTTGCAAATGGCCATCACCTTGCAGTGTCCTTACATGGTTCTCCTTAGTGTGTACACAGAGAGATGGCTCTCTTTTCCTCTTCTTATTTCCTCTTCTTATAGTGCCACCAATCCTACTGGAATATGGCACCACCCTTGTCACCCCATTTGACCTTAATTATGTCCTAAAGATTCTCTCTATATGTGTAGGAATATTGGTGGCTTGGGCCTCAACATATGAACTTGATGGGGAAGGACACAATACAGTCTATAGTAGTACACATCAAAGTTAATTCTTTGTGCTATATACTTTTATGGATTTGGACAGATGTGTAGTATTTTATATTCAGAACTATACTATTATATAGAATTATTTCACTGTCCTAAAAATCCCCTATGCTTCATGATTCATCCCTCATTCCTCCTGCTGAATCCTTGACAACCACTGATCATTTTACTCTTTCTAGAGTTTTACCTTATCCAGCTATTTTGATCATTACAGATAAGCAAACTGCAAAATTTCTGCACCTAGATTATGTAGGATGTGAGGGCAATCTGGCTTCAACGTCTGTCACCCCATTGATCACCAGGGTAGATTCAGCTGATCTGTCTGGCTAGGTGGGTGTCCCCTTCCTCCCTCACTGCTCCATGTGTGTCCCTCCAGAAGCTTCATGCGAGGTCAAAGAGGACGACCTTTCCCAATAGAAGAGAGGACCGATCTTCAGTCAGGGGTATACGAGTAGCTGCTCTCCCCTGCTAGAACCTCCAAACAAGGTCTCAAGGTCCATTTGTAAGAGAACATAGGGGAGTCAAGCTTCCAAGTCCCCAGACACATCCAAATGAGGCACTGCACGTGGCAGCCTGCCTTTCTTTAAAGAAAAAAAAAAAGAAAAGTCTACATATATACTCTCTCAAGACACCAAAAAAAGGTTAAAAGTTTGAACTAAAAGAACTTTCAAGTCCTAATTCAGTTCAGATACTATATGATATTATGATGTATCCTTTTATTTTCCTATCAAAATTGGAAGCAATTCTCTAAGCTTCTGTTGACATGAACTTACTACAGCTAAATACATAAGATCTCTGTGGATTATCCCTGATCCATCATAAAATAATGTCCCATATTTCCTTCTCATTTTCCCTGTTTAATTTAAACTTAAAATTCAAGACCAGACTTAAATGTATTAAAGTATCAAATTACAACTGATGTTCAGAAGTGCAATTACATGTATGATTAGCTCCAAGAAAATCTTATATAAGTAAACTCACTTTACTATTCCCATTAAAAATAATTTACTGAAATATTTATTTAAATAATGCACTCTCTCAGCATATTCTAAATTAGATTACAATAACAAAAATGAATTTGCTATACAATTTCTCAGCTGATTTATAACTATACATAAGCAAATAAAAATTATCAACCTGGTAAAATGATAAAATAAGAAAACTTGTAAATTTTCATAACTTTTTACTAAAGCTTTAGCAGGAGAATGTTGTTTGTTAAGAACCAAATCCCCGAGGGGGGAGGAGTCAAGATGGCGGAGAAGTAGCAGGCTGAGACTACTTCAGGTAGCAGATCAGCTAGATAGCTTATCTAAAGATTGCAAACACCTACAAATCCAATGGGAGATCAAAGAGAAGAAGAACAGCAATTCTAGAAATAGAAAATCAACCACTTTCTGAAAGGTAGGACTGGCGGAGAAGTGAATCCAAAGCGACGGGAAGATAGACTGCGGGGGGAGGGGCCGGCTCCTGGCAAGCCGCGGAGCAACGGAGCACAAAATCAGGACTTTTAAGTCTGTTCCGCTGAGGGACATCGCTCCAGAGGCTTAACCGGGGTGAAGCCCAAGCGGGGTCAGTGTGGCCTCAGGTCCCGCAGGGTCACAGAAGGATCGGGGGTGTCTGAGTGTCACAGAGCTTGCAGGTATTGGAGCGGGGAAGCCAGCTACAAAGACAGAGCTGAGGAGTGAGCTCTCAGCTCGGGTTTACCTTGAACCGGTCGCAGGCTCGGTGAGCTCGGAGCGCGGCCAGAGGCCAGGGAGACGGAAGTAATTGGGCGCTGTTCTCTGAGGGCGCACTGAGGAGTGGGGCCCCGGGCTCACAGCTCCTCCAGGCCGGAGACTGGGAGGCCGCCATTTTCATTCCCATCCTCCGGATCCCTACTGAAAGCGCTCAGAGAACAAAAGCTCCCGAAAGCAAACCCGAGCAGATTACTCAGCCCGGCCCCTGGTAAGGGCGGTGCAATTCTGCCTGGGGCAAAGACACTTGAGAATCACTACAACAGGCCCCTCCCCCAGAAGATCAACAAGAAACCCAGCCAGGACCAAGTTCACGTACCAAGGAGTGCAGTTTCAATACCAAGGAGAGCAGCGGAATCCCAGAGGAGGAGAAAGCAAAGCACGGAACTCATGGCTTTCTCCCCATGATTCTTTAGTCTTGCAGTTAATTTAATTTTTTTTTCAATTTTTTTTCTCTTCTTCTGCTAAATTTTTTTAACTTTTACCCTTTTCTTTTTTAACGTTTTTAAACTAGTTTATCTAATATATATATATACTTTTTTTTCTTTTTTATATTTTTTCTTTATTCGTTTTCTTTTTTTAATTTTTTTTTCTCTTTCTGAACCTCTTTTTATCGCCTTTCTCCCCCCTCACGATTTGGGATCTCATGATTTGGTTAAAGCATATTTTCCCGGGGTTGTTGCCACCCTTTTAGTATTTTACTTGACCCTTCATATACTCTTATCTAGACAAAATGACAAGGCAGAAAAATTCACCACAAAAAAAAAGAACAAGAGACAGTACTGAAGGCTAGGGACCTAATCAATACAGACATTGGTAATATGTCAGATCTAGAGTTCAGAATGACGATTCTCAAGGTTCTAGCTGGGCTCGAAAAAGGCATGGAAGATATTAAAGAAACCCTCTCAGGTGATATAAAAGCCCTTTCTGGAGAAATAAAAGAACTAATATCTAACCAAGTTGAAATCAAAAAAGCTATTAATGAGGTGCAATAAAAAATGGAGGCCCTCACTGCTAGGATAAATGAGGCAGAAGAAAGAATTAGCGATATAGAAGACCAAATGACAGAGAATAAAGAAGCTGAGCAAAAGAGGGACAAACAGCTACTGGAACACGAGGGGAGAATTCAAGAGATAAGTGACACCAAAAGACGGAACAACATTAAAATAATTGGGATTCCAGAAGAAGAAAGAGAGAGAGAAGCAGAAGGTATATTGGAGAGAATTATTGGAGAGAATTTCCCCAATATGGCAAAGGAACAAGCATCAAACTCTAGGAGGTTCGGAGAACCCCCCTCAAAATCAATAAGAATAGGTCCACACCCCGTCACCTAATAGTAAAATTTTCAAGTCTTAGTGACAAAGAGAAAATCCTGAAAGCAGCCTGGGAAAAGAAGTCTGTAACATACAATGGTAAAAATATGAGATTGGCAGCAGACTTATCCACAGAGACCTGGCAGACCAGAAAGAGCTGGCATGATATATTCAGAGCACTAAATGAGAAAAACATGCAGCCAAGAATACTATATCCAGCTAGGCTATCATTGAAAATAGAAGGAGAGATTAAAAGCTTCCAGGACAAACAAACACTGAAAGAATTTGCAAACACCAAACCAGCTCTACAGGAAATATTGAAAGGGGTCCTCTAAGCAAAGAGAGACCCTAAAAGTAGTAGATCAGAAAGGAACAGAGACAATACACAATAACAGTCACCTTACAGGCAATACAATGGCACTAAATTCATATCTCTCAATAGTTACCCTGAATGTTAATGGGCTAAATGCCCCAATCAAAAGACACAGGGTATCAGAATGGATAAAAAAACAAAACCCATCTATATGTTGCCTACAAGAAACTCATTTTAAACCCGAAGACACCTTCAGATTTAAAGTGAGGGGGTGGAAAACAATTTACCATGCTAATGGACATCAGAAGAAAGCAGGAGTGGCAATCCTTATATCAGATCAATTAGATTTTAAGCCAAAGACTATAATAAGAGATGAGGAAGGACACTATATCATACTCAAAGGATCTGTCCAACAAGAAGATCTAACAATTTTAAATATCTATGCCCCTAATGTGGGAGCAGCCAACTATATAAACCAATTAATAACAAAATCAAAGAAACACATCAACAATAATACAATAATCGTAGGGGACTTTAACACTCCCCTCACTGAAATGGACAGATCATCCAAGCAAAAGATCAACAAGGAAATAAAGGCCTTAAATGACACACTGGACCAGATGGACATTACAGATATATTCAGAACATTTCATCCCAAAGCAACAGAACAAACATTCTTCTCTAGTGCACATGGAACATTCTCCAGAATAGATCACATCCTCGATCCCAAATCAGGTCTCAACCGGTATCAAAAGATTGGGATCATTCCCTGTATATTTTCAGACCACAATGCTCTGAAGCTAGAACTCAATCGCAAGAGGAAATTTGGAAAGAACCCAAATACATGGAGACTAAACAGCATCCTTCTAGAGAATGAATGGGTCAACCAGGAAATTAAAGAAGAATTGAAAAAATTCATGGAAACAAATGATAATGAAAACACAATGCTTCAAAATCTGTGGACACAACAAAGGCAGTCCTGAGAGGAAAATATATAGTGGTACAAGCCTTTCTCAAGAAATAAGAAAGGTCTCAGGTACACAACCTAACCCTACACCTAAGGAGCTGGAGAAAGAACAATAAAGAAGCCCTAAACCCAGCAGGAGAAGAGAAATCATAAAGATCAGAGCAGAAATCAATAAAATAGAAACCAAAAAAACAATAGAACAAATCAACGAAACTAGGAGCTGGTTCTTTGAAAGAATTAATAAGATTGATAACCCCCTGGCCAGACTTATCAAAAAGAAAAGAGAAAGGACCCAAATAAATAAAATCAGGAATGAAAGAGGAGAGATCACAACTAACACCAAAGAAATACAGACAATTATAAGAACATACTATGAGCAACGCTACGCCAACGAATTTGACAATCTGGAAGAAATGGATGCATTCCTAGAGACATATAAACTACCACAACTGAACCAGGAAGAAATAGAAAGCCTGAACAGACCCATAACCAGTAAGGAGATTGAAACAGTCATCAAAAATCTCCAAACAAACAAAAGCCCAGGGCCAGACGGCTTCCCGGGGGAATTCTACCAAACGTTTAAAGAAGAACTAATTCCTATTCTCCTGAAACTGCTCCAAAAAATAGAAATGGAAGGAAAACTTCCAAACTCATTTTATGAGGCCAGCATCACCTTGATCCCAAAACCAGACAAGGATCCCATCAAAAAAGAGAACTACAGACCAATATGCTTAATGAACACAGATGCAAAAATTCTCACCAAAATACCAACCAATAGGATTCAACAGCACATTAAAAAGATTATTCACCACAACCAAGTGGGATTTATTCCAGGGCTGCAAGGTTGGTTCAACATCTGCAAATCAATCAATGTGATACAATACATTAATAAAAGAAAGAACAAGAACCGTATGATACTCTCAGTAGATACTGAAAAAACATTTGACAAAGTACAGCATCCCTTCCTGATCAAAACTCTTCAAAGTGTAGGGATAGAGGGCACATACCTCAATATTATCAAAGCCATCTATGAAAAACCCACCGCAAATATCATTCTCAATGGAGAAAAACGGAAAGCTTTTCCGCTAAGGTCAGGAACACGGCAGGGATGTCCATTATCACCACTGCTATTGAACATAGTACTAGAAATCTTAGCCTCAGCAATCAGACAACAAAAGGAAATCAAAGGCATCCAAATCGGCAAAGAAGAAGTCAAACTATCACTCTTCCCAGATGATATGATACTATATGTAGAAAACCCAAAAGACTCCACTCCAAAACTGCTAGAACTTGTACAGGAATTCAGTAAAGTGTCAGGATATAAAATCAATGCACAGAAATCAGTTGCATTTCTCTACACCAACAACAAGACAGAAGAAAGAGAAATTAAGGAGTCCATCCCATTTACAAATGCACCCAAAACTTTAAGATACCTAGGAATAAACCTAACCAAAGAGGCTAAGAATCTATACTCAGAAAAGTATGAAGTACTCATGAAAAAATTGAGGAAGACACAAAGAAATGGAAAAATGTTCCATGCTCCTGTATTGGAAGAACAAATATTGTGAAAATGTCTATGCTACCTAAAGCAGTCTACACATTTAATGCAATTCCTATCAAAATACCATCCTTTTTTTTTTTTCAAAGAAATGGAACAAATAATCCTAAAATTTATATGGAACCAGAAAAGACCGTGAATAGCCAAAGGAATATTGAAAAAGAAAGCCAGAGTTGGTGGCATCACAATTCCAGACTTCAAGCTCTATTACAAAGCTGTCATCATCAAGACAGTGTAGTACTGGCACAAAAACAGACACATAGATCAATGGAACAGAATAGAGAGCCCAGAAATAGACCCTCAACTCTATGGTCAACTAATCTTCGACAAAGCAGGAAAGAATGTCCAATGGAAAAAAGACAGCCTCCTCAATAACTGGTGTTGGGAACATTGGACAGCCACATGCAGAAAAATGAAACTGGATCATTTCCTTACACCACACACGAAAATAGACTCAAAATGGATGAAGTACCTCAATGTGAGACAGGAATCCATCAAAATCCTTGAGAAGAACACAGGCAGCAACCTCTTCGACCTCAGCCGCAGCAAGGTCTTCCTAGGAACATTGCCAAAGCCAAGGGAAGCAAGGGCAAAAATGAACTATTAGGATTTCATCAAGATCAAAAGCTTTTGCACAGCAAAGGAAACAGTTAACAAAACCAAAAGACAACTGACAGAATGGGAGAAGATATTTGCAAACGACATATCAGATAAAAGGCTAGTGTCCAAAATCTGTAAAGAACTTAGCAAACTCAACACCCAAAGAACAAATAATCCAATCAAGAAATGGGAAGAAGACATGAACAGACATTTCTGCAAAGACATCCAGATTGGCCAACAGACACATGAAAAAGTGCTCCACATCACTCGGCATCAGG
>NW_022630995.1:120026844-120108895 GCF_010015895.1 Lontra canadensis | reverse complement strand
CCTGATGCCGAGTGATGTGGAGCACTTTTTCATGTGTCTGTTGGCCATCTGGATGTCTTCTTGGCAGAAATGTCTGTTCATGTCCTCTGCCCATTTCTTGATTGGATTATTTGTTCTCTGGGTGTCGAGTTTGCTAAGTTCTTTACAGATTTTGGACACTAGCCTTTTATCTGATATGTCGTTTGCAAATATCTTCTCCCATTCTGTCAGTTGTCTTTTGGTTTTGTTAACTGTTTCCTTTGCTGTGCAAAAGCTTTTGATCTTGATGAAATCCCAATAGTTCATTTTTGCCCTTGCTTCCCTTGCCTTTGGCGATGTTCCTAGGAAGAAGTTGCTGTGCCTGAGTCAAAGAGGTTGCTGCCTGTGTTCTTCTCAAGGATTTTGATGGATTCCTTTCTCACATTGAGGTCTGTGAAGAGTTTTGATCAAGAAAGGATGCTATACTTTGTCAAATGCTTTTTTAGCATTGATTGAAAGTATCATATGGTTCTTATTCTTCCTTAATGTATTGTATCACATTGATTGATTTGTAGATGTTGAACCAAACTTGCAGCACAGGAATAAATCCTACTAGGTGATGGTGAATAATCCTATTAATGTACTGTTGGATCTTATTGGCTAGTATTTTGATAAGAATTTTTGCATCCATGTTCATCAGGGATATTGGTCCATAATTCTCCTTTTTGATGGGGTCTTTGTCCGGTTTGAGGATCAAGGCAGTGCTGACCTCATAAAATGAGTTTGGAAGTTTTCCTTCCATTTCTATTTTTTGGAACAGTTTCAGGAGAATAGGTATTAATTCTTCTTTAAATGTTTGGTAGAATTCCCTTGGGAAGCCTTCTGGCCCTGGGCTCTTTGTTGGGAGATTTTTGATGATTGCTACAATCTCCTTACTGGTTATGGGTCTGTTCAGGTTTTCTATTTCTTCTTGGTTCAGTTTTCATAGTTTATACATCTCTAGGAATGCATCCATTTCTTCCAGATCATCAAATTTGCTGGTGTATAGTTGCTTACGATATGTTCTTATAATTGTTTGTATTTCTTTGGTGTTGGTTGTAATCTCTCCTCTTTCATTCATGATTTTATTTATTTGGATCCTTTCTCTTTTTTTTTTTTTTTTTGATAAGTCTGGCCAGGGATTTATCAATCTTATTAATTCTTTCAAAGAACCAGCTTCTAGTTTCATTGATTTGTTCTACTCTACTTTTGGTTTCTATTTCATTGATTTCCACTCTGCTTTTTATTATTTCTCTTCTCATGTTGGGTTTAGGCTTCCTTTTTAGTTCTTTCTCAAGCTCATTTAATTGTAGGGATAGGTTGTATATTTGAGACCTTTCTTGTTTCTTGAGAAAGACTTGTATTGCTATATACTTTCCTCACAAGACTGACTTTGTTGCATCCCAAAGATTTGGAACAGTTGTGTTTTCATTATCATTTGTTTCCATGAATATTTTTAATTCTTCTTTAATTTCCTAGTTGACCCATTCATTCCTTAGTAGGAAGCTCTTTAGCCTCCATGTATTTGAGTTCTTTCTAACTTTCCTCTTGTGATTGAGTTCTAGTTTCAAAGCACTGTGGTCTGAAAATATGCAGGGAATTATTTCCAATCTTTTGGTACCAGTTGAGACCTGATTTGTGACCCAGGATGTGATCTATTCTGGAGAATATTCCATGTGCACTAGAGAAGAATGTGTATTCTACTGCTTTGGAATGGAATGTTCTGAATATATCTGTATGTCCATCTTGTCCAGTGTGTCATTTAAAGCCTTTATTTCCCTTTTGATTTTTGGCTTGGATGATCTGTCCATTTCAGTGAGGGGGGTGTTAAAGTCCCCACTATTATTGTATTATTGTCAATGTGTTTCTTTGATTTTGTTATTAATTGGTTTATATAATTGGCTGCTCCTATGTTAGGATCATAGCTTTTAGAATTGTTAGATCTTCTTGTTGGACAGACCCTTTAAGTATGTTATAGTGTCCTTCCTCATCTCCTATTATAGTCTTTGGCCTGAAATCTAATTCATCTGATATAAGGATTGCCACCCCAGCTTTTCTTTTTTTTTAGTGTCCATTAGCATGGTAAATTGTTTTCCACCCCCTCACTTTAAATCTGGAGATGTCTTTGGGTCTAAAATGAGTTTCTTGCAGACAGCATATCAATGAGTCTTGTTTTTTTATCCATTCTGATACCCTGTGTCTTTTGATTGGGACATTTAGCTCATTTACACCGAAAGATACGAATTTAGTGCCATTATATTGCCTGGAAGATGACTGTTACTCTATATTATCTCTGTTCCTCTCTGGTCTGTTACCTTTAGGCTCTCTCTTTGCTTAGAGGACCACTTTCAATATTTCCTGTAGGACTGGTTTGGAGTTTGCAAATTCTTTTAATTTTTGTTTGTCCTGGAAGCTTTTCATTTCTCCTTCTATTTTCAATGACAGCCTAGCCTGAATATAGTATTCTTGACTACATATTTTTCTCCTTTAGTGCTCTGAATATATCATGCCAGTCCCTTCTAGCTTGCCAGATCTCTTTGGATAGGTCTGCTGCCAATCTAACATTTCTACTATTGTAGGTTACAGACCTCTTGTTCTGAGCTGCTTTCAGGAGTTTCCCTTTGTCTCTGAGACTTATAAGTTTTATTATTAGATGATGGGGCGTTGCCCTATTTTTATTGATTTTGAGGGTGATTCTCTATGCCTCCTGGATTTTGATGTTTGTTTCCTTCCCCAAATTAGGGAAGTTCTCTGCTATAATCTGCTCCAATATACCTTCTGCCCCTCTCTCTCTTTCTTCTTCTTCTGGGATCCCAATTATTCTAATATTGTTTTGTCTTATGGTATCACTTATCTCTTGAATTCTTGCCTCATGATCCAGTAGTTGTTTATCTCTCTTTTTCTCAGCTTCTTTATTCTCCATCATTTGGTCTTCTATATCACTAATTCTCTCTTCTGATTCATTTATCCTAGCAGTAAGAGCTTCCATTTATTTATTGTAACTTATTAAAGCTTTTTTTATTTCAACTTGGTTAGATTTTTTTTCTTTTATTTCTCCAGAAAGGGATTCTCTGGTATCTTCTATGCATTTTTCAAGCCCAGTTAACATCTTTATAGTCATCATTCTGAACTCTAGTTCTGACATCTTACTAATGTCCACATTGATTAGGTCCCTAGCAGTCAGTACTGCCTCTTGTTCTTTTTTTTTTTTTTTGAGTTTTTATTTGTGAGTTTTTCCACCTTGTTATTTTATCCAGAGAAGAACAGATGAATGAGAGAACAAAATATTAAAGGGAAAACAACAATCACAGAAAAATATACACTAACCAAATCAGAAGAGACCCAAAACTGGGGGGCAGAAATCTTATATGTATGATTAGACTGGTAAGTAGAACAGAGCCACACACTTGATTTGGGGTGTATTTTGGTGTGTTAGATGAAACTATCTCCCAAAATTTTAAAGAAAGAAAAACATATATATAAAAAATAAGGGTAAACATGATGAAGGGATGGAATATAACTGTAAAGATGAAAATTAAAAGAGATTTTTAAAAAATTAATTGATAAGGTATGAAGTTGGTAAAAGAAAAAAAAAAGGAGAGAATGTGATCAGTCTGTAGACTAGAACAAAGCCGTACACTAGCTTTAGTGTATGTTTTGGTCTGTTAGAGGAAACTGTATCCCAAAATTTTAAAGAAAGAAAAACTTATATGTATACAAAAAATAAGGTTAAATACAATGAAGGGATAGAATAGGACTATAAAAATGAAAATTTAAGAAGATTTTTTGAAATGTATTGATAAGATAAAATATTTAAAAGAAGTTAAAATAGGAAAGAGGAAAAATTTTAGAAAGTAGAATAAAAAAATAAAAATCTTTAAAAATTTAACTTGAAAGACTTAAGAATCATAGGAAAAAAGCCATGAATTCTATGTGCTCTATTCCCCTAGCTCTGGAGTTTTGCAATTCTCATTGATCAGTAAACTTGGTCTTGGCTGGATGTTCTTCTTCATCTTCTGGGGGAGTAGCCTGTTGCAGCGATTCTCAAATGTCTTTGCCCAGGGCAGAATTGCACTGCCTTTGCCAGGGGTCAGGCTAAGTAATATGCTTGGTTTTGCTTTCGGTAGCTTTTGTTCCCTGAATGCTTTCCATATAGCTTTGGAGGACAGGAATGAAAATGGTGGCTGAGAGCTCAGAGCTCAGAGCCCCTGTCTTCAGTGAGCCCTCAGAGAAAAGCAGTCAATCGTTCCTGTCTCTCTGGTCTCTGGCCACACTCCAAGCTCATCTGGCCTGTGACTGAGCATTTCTATCTCTGGAGCATGGCTGCATTTGGAGTCTCCAAATCCACCAGATTCCTGCAGCACAGTCTCACACTGCTCCTCCCAGTGGAGGAAGGGGGAACTCCCTGGATCTGCCACTTGAGGGGTCCCTGCTCGAAAAGCAGTGGCTTGACTGTGCTGGGGATCATGGTTTATGGCAACCCTAAGCTGAGAGCCCACCCCTCAGTTTCATCTTTGGAGCTGGCTTCCCTGCTCCAATACCTGGGTGTTCTACCACACTCAGTCACCCAAAGTCTTTCTGTGACCCAGAAGGACCTGAGACCACACTGTCCTAGTGAGGGCTCCATCCCTCACTTAGCCTCTGGAGTGATGTACCTCAGTGGAGCAGACTTCTAAAAGTTCCAATTTTGTGCTCTGTTGATCTACCATGTGCCAGGAGCTGGCGCCTCCTCCCAAGGTCTGTCTTTCCATATATATCACCTCGGATTCATATCTCTCCACATCCTACCTTCCAGAAAGTGGTCACTTTTCTGTTTATAGAATTGCTGCTCTTCTTCTCTTCAATCTCCTGTTGAGTTTGTGGGTGTTCAGAAGGGTTTGATAACTATCTAGCTGAATTCCTGGGACCAGATGAAATTTAGGTCTCCTCCTCCTCTGCCATTTTGCTTCTCCCACCCCGTTTAACAAATATTTATGGAGCATCTGATATATTCTCAGCACTGTATACTATAGGTATTGAGCATGGTTCCTATCCTCAAGTAATCTGTAGTGTGTTGGGAAGGAAAGGGAGAAATTCAACAAAGAATCAGAGAGCAATTCAGCATTAAACTATTATGCTAAGCCATGCTTTCATTGTTTTAGGAGAGAAGGGACAAAGTATTGGCTAAAAAGATCCATCCAAAAAGATATGATAATAATGAGAAAGTGGAAGAGAAAGTGAAGGAAGGGAAAGAGGAGGAAGACAGTCATTATTATGTGCTAGGCACTGGGCTAGGTTCTTCACATACAGTAAGGTCATAAAAATGAAAATAATGTCTAATAATTTTTACTGCCTTTTTTGGGTGCTAGACAAAGATTTACAAACATCAATCCCTCCTTACAATAAGTCCTATAAAATAGTTTTCCCCCATTTTACAGATAAGGGAAATGAGAAAAATAGATGTTAATGTATTCAAGATCACACTGGTAGGAGAAAAACCACAGCAGTCTGTCTACAGAGCTTAACCTCTTACTCCTTGCCAGTCTAGTTATATTGTTCCCATTTTACAGATATAGAAATGTACTCTAAATTAGGGTTGCCCGCATGTTTCATTAGTTTTCTCCTGCCATGTGAGAGGCTCTCATGAAAGGCCTAAAAGTAGATTAATCTCCTTTATTTTGTAATTTAAATTTTTTATTTCCTAAAGAAATATTATGAAAATAGAATAATCAAAGGTAAAACACAAGGAAAGAAAAATCAAAAGGCAATAGCAAGATCTAAACACATAACCAAACAAAATATAAAGTGTATCAAAAATCACATATTCATTTTTAAAGAAATGGAACAAAAAAACTTAAAATTTATATGGAACCAGAAAAGACCTTGAATAGCCAAAGGAATATTGAAAAAGAAAGCCAAAGTTGGTGGCATCACAATTCCTGACTTCAAGCTCTATTACAGAGCTGTCATCATCAAGACAGTATAGTACTGGCACAAAAACAGACACATAGATCAATGGAACAGAATAGGGAACCCAGAAATAGACCCTCAATTCTATGGTCAACTAATCTTTGACAAAACAGGAAGGAATGTCCAATGGAAAAAAGACAGTCTCTTCAAAAATGGTGTTGGGAAAATTGGACAGCCACATGCAAAAAAATGAAATTGGACCATTTCCTTATACCACACACAAATATAGATCAAAATGGATGAAGGACCTCAATGTGAGAAAGGAATCCATCAAAATCCTTGAGGAGAACACAGGGAGCAACCTCTTCGACCTCAGGCACAGCAACTTCTTCCTAGAAACTTCACTAGAGGCAGGAGAAACAAGGGCAAAAATGAACTATTGGGACTTCATCAAGATCAAAAGCTTTTTCACAGTAAAGGAAACAGTTAACAAAACCAAAAGACAACTGACAGAATGGGAGAAGATATTTGCAAATGACATATCAGATAAAGGGCTAGTATCCAAAATCTATAACCCAGCAATTGCACTACTGGGTATTTACCCTAAAGATACAAACGTAGTGATCCGAAGGGGCACGTGCACCCGAATGTTTATAGCAGCAATGTCCACAATAGCCAAACTATGGAAAGAACCTAGATGTCCATCAACAGATGAATGGATAAAGAAGATGTGGTCTATATATTCAATGGAATACTATTCAGCCATCAAAAGAAATGAAATCTTGCCATTTGCAATGATGTGGATGGAACTAGAGGGTATTATGCTTAGCGAAATGAGTCAATCGGAGAAAGACAACTATCATATGATCTCCCTGATATGAGGAAGTGGAGATGCAATGTGGGGGGCTTGGGGGGTAGGAAAAGAATAAATGAAACAAGATGGGATAGGGAGGGAGACAAACCATAAGAGACTCTTAATCTCACAAAACAGAGGGTTGCCGGGGGTAGGAGGGTAGGGGGAGGATGGTGGGGTTATGGACATTGGGGAGGGCATGTGCTATGGTGAGTGCTGTGAAGCGTGTAAACCTGGCGATTCACAGACCTGTACCCCTGGGGTTAATAATACATTATATGTTTATAAAAAAATAAGAATTTTTTTAAAAATCACGTATTCAATTTAAGAACTTTCTAAGCCTCTTTTAAACCTAAAATGAAGTCTTTTCTATAATCTTCCAGCTGACTTTAACCTAGGTAACTCTTACTCATTCTTTAGGATTCAAGCCAAGAGTCATGTCCCTGACTAAGACACACACACGCATGTGCACAAGCATACACCCCCCTCAATTGTGGAGTCTGGGTCAGGTGCTCCTTTGAGTTTCCATAACACACTATATCTCCCTGTCTTCAAGCACATCACACTTTGATGTTGACATATTTATCAACATCTTCTGATGCCCTGACAGAGATCATTCTTACCACATTTGAGGGGGAAAAAAATCTCTTTTTGGTCAATGACCTCACTAAGAGCTTAAGATGGGAGAGATCTGGACTTGAGGCAAAAACAAAAGGTCAAGGAAGCCAAGGTGGGTGAGGAAAGAAGAACCTTACAGTTACTGACCACCCTCAATGCGCTGAGCATTTCACATTTAGATTTCACTTATCCTCACAAACACCCTACCAGGGTTTATGCACTAACATTTTAATTGAAGCTGTGGAGCTCTGCCTCAACTACCTCTATACATTTAGTTTGACTCCTCTCTAACAAGTATCTAAAGTCCTTACAAGATAGAAGCAGCTAAATAATAAGGGAAAGAAGAATGCTACTAAAAATCATAAAGACAGCAAAGGAGAATGCAACTTAACAGTAATGAATGTGAAGAAATTACAAAAGTCAGACAAAGAAACTTAAAGACACCCTGATTACCCATTTAATATTAAGGCAAATAGCCCTGAATTCCTCGGTAGCTCCTGAGAGCATTATCATATCATTAAAAAAACATATGTCAAGAATCCATCTTGGGGCATCTGGGTGGCTCAGTGGGTTAAAGCCTCTGCCTTCAGCTCAGGTCATGATCCCAGGGTCCTGGGATCAAGCCCCACATCAGGCTCTCTGCTCCTTGGAGAGCCTGCTTCCCCCCCACCACCACCTGCTCTCTGCCTACTTGTGATCTGTCAAATAAATAAATAAAATTTAAAAAAAAAAAAAAAGACTCCATCTTAATAATAATTGTAAATCTCAAATAAAGATCAATTTATATCCAGTATACTTTATTTCACAAAAAATTAAGTATGTTTTGTAATTTGTTATTAAGTTAATATTAAAAATTAAAACATGCACAAATAAGCTAGCATTCAACAAACTGAAAATTCCCATAAAATAAAGCAATTTACTCCTTGATGAGATTAAAGATCTGAAGATTTCCTTGTATCAGGTGGTTGTTCAGATATGAGAGGCATTTCTTTTTTTTTTTTATTTAAATTCAATTAGCCAACATATAGTACATCATTAGGTTCAGATGTAGTGTTCAGTGATTCATGAGCTGCATAACAACACCCAGTGCTCATCACATCACGTGCCCTCTTTAATGCCCATCACCCAGTTACCCCACCTCCCCACCCACTCCCTTTCCACAACCCTCAGTTTGTTTCCCAGAGTCAAGAGTCTCTCATGGTTTGTCTCCCTCTCTGATTCCTTCCTTATTTTTCCCTCCCTTCCCCCATGATCCTCTGTGCTATTTCCTATAATCCACATATAAGTGAAACTATATGATAATTTTCTTTCTCTGATTGACTTATTTCACTTAACCTAGTGCCCTCCAGTTCCATCCAAATCAATGTAAATCAAGAGGCATTTCTTTTTTAAAAAAGTTAAAGAATTGTGAAGTCTGATGTTTAGAATGTCTATTTCTCCCAAATCTGCCTACAAAAATACAGTGAAACTTTATTAAATAATAAGCCAGTAAAATGCAGTGTTAAATTATTTGCACAGGGACAGGACTGAAGTTTGCATTTGCATTATCTATGTATAATTACAAAAATTATTAGTAAACCAAAATCTCCAGGGGAATGCTTAAACAAATCAATGGAAGGATTGATTGGCATTCATTCCCTCTGAGTCTCATCTTTGGAGAACATACTGAGGTTTCCATATATCTAGAGGCACAGAAGGGGTTAAATTTTTTAAAAATGGAGTAAAAGAAAAAGATTTTAAACAAAGCATACAAGCTGAGTGGATTGTTCAATATTAAGTGGCTTTTCAAGTTGCAAGACAAGAATGAAGACTTTGTCACATTGTTCTGGATGACATGTTGACAGATAGCAGCCCTCTGATAGCTCAGTGGAGGATGAAGATTTTATATGCCTGTAATAAGAACATTAACGAATCTGACAGTAGACAGCAGCTTGTACAAACTGCTGTGCTGATACCATTCTCTGTCCAAAGACAACAAGTAATGATAATGATGAAAATTAAGCAATGAAGGTAAAATCAATCAGGTTAGAAAGAATACTGAAAATAAAATACAGATGGGGGCTCCTATGCATCTGAGATCTTTAAAATGACTAATATTTTAGATGTATGGTTATTACCAGCCAAGTGCCTTTACTTTACCTCTTTTTATCTATTCTCTTACCCAGCCCAAATTAATCTACAAACATTCAAGGCTGCATTTGGAAAAGCTTTATCTTTTAGAAGGAAGTAAAGAATGCTTCAGAAATATGTCACAACAGAGAGTTAGAAGCAAGAGATGGACTATGAGATTAAGTTTATAAAATGACCTGTAACTACATATAAACACCATATATGTGTTTATTATATGCCAGGCACTTTACTAAATCTATCATTAAATGAGATACACAAGATTGTTGTTTTCCTAAAGTTCACATTCAAATGGTTAATCAAAAATTAGTCAAATAAATGAACAAATTAACAAATACACCATAAATTTTCTTAAGTAGGAAATAAACTGATGAGCTAGAATAACTGAGGGAGGTTATGGTAGATCGGTGATTAGGGAAAGACCTCTCAGAAGAGATAAATAATATCTCAGAGGATATCAATAATATCTCAGTAAAGTCAGAAAAAAGATCAAGAGTATTTAAGGCACTTTTGCAAAGGAATTTTAGCATGATTGCTGAATTGGATATAAGAGTGGCTAATGTTCAACAGGCCATCATTATCTTGGGTTATCTGTTCCAATAGACATAAATTGTGTGCATCCCTACAGAGTAAGAATCTATGAATAAAAATGGAATTTCCCTAAGTCTAGAGTGAGCTGAGACCTAAAGGATGAAAATGATCAGGTAAAAATAAATAAATAAATAAATAAATAAATAAATAAATAAAAGATGGGAATGCTGGAAAGAGCGGGGAGCAGTGAATGTTTTAGACATAGAGGAAAGAGAAAATGCATTGGCCAAGATAGGCAAGGATTAGAACAACTGAAAGGAGGCCAATGTGGCTAACGTAGAGTGACCAAGCAAGAGAGCAACACAGGAGGAGGTTGCTGAGGAAACGATAAGCCAGTTCATGTGGAACCTTTTAAACTGAATTTTCACGTAAGATTAATTACAGGAGTTGGAGGGGATGATTATATTTGTTTCTTATAAGTCACTTTTGCTTCTATGTGGAGGTGGGCTATATGGAAGGGGAGTTGAGTAAGGAGTCCTGTCAGAGTGTTAGTCCATTACAGTATCTCTGGTAAGAGCTGATGGCAGTTTGAATAGAAATGAAATTAAGTAAATGAACATGAGACTAATTTCAAGGTAAGAAAAACTGGATTTGCTTATGAACTGATGTTGGAATAAGGCAACAGAAGAATCAAGGATGCCTCTTAAGTCTTTGACCTGAGCTAATCAGATGGAAAATGAATGGAACAAGAAAAATGGGTATGGTAATAGGCAATCAGTGCCACACTGTAAGTCATATACAGAAGGCTGGGAAAAAGTTCTATACCATAATCCTTGGGATTCTAAACTAAATCACATGGTCAAGTAAGAGACAGGATGACATAAGAGAAATGCTCTGCAGGACAAATTAGAAACTCTAAGTTCAAGTATTTATTTTATCATTTATATTAGAATTAAACAATGGATATGGAAAGGATATTATGGGTCACCCAGTCCTTCTTCCCATTGATCACAATACCTTCCAACAGATCCAGTGATTAGATACCCAATACCCTAGAAGGCAGCCACCCCATTTTAGGTAAGCTCTGACTGTTAAGAAGTTCTTAATATTGAATCATACTCAATGCAGCTACACACACCAAACTTACCTCTGAACCACACAATTAACTTCCTCTAGTATTCTCTTTACTGCCTCTGATACCTAAATTTGAATCCTAGTTCAAGCCAAGTCCATACCTACTCAATGTCTACATACAAAAATAGTCAAAATCATAACTTTTGTAATGGTAATAAAACTTCTATAACTGCCATAAGTATTTTGACACTCTGTAATTATAATTCTTCAAACTGTTTGTGGCTCAATTTTCCCATTTATAATATGGGCGATATAGCAGATTTTGAAGGGCTTCTAAGGAAAACATAATTTAACCATTTTCTAGTCTGCTGATTTACAGTTAGTGAAGCTAAAAGCATAGCTGAACAAAAGAAATGAGCAGATTAGTTTAGTTTCCACTTGCCCACTGATTTTCCATATTTCAAAATTTTGTTTTCAATTCTCATTTTCTTATCTCCTCTCCTAATTCCTTTCTCAGCTATCATTCAGTTGCAGTTGGGGAGACAACGGAGTTAAATCCATGTTGTTCAATGTCAGGATGAGCCAGAAATCTAAAATGTAAATTTCCCTTTCTTTTTCCCCTCTAAAATTATTTATTTATAAATTTAGTTGTTTCATTTTAAATTTAGGACCCTCAGAGATAAATATAATCATATATTTTTTAAAAACTGAGTCGTAGGAGAGATTAAGACAATACAGAAAAAATAGAGAGTCTCTGGGCTAGTCCTGGTATGGATTACTCATGACCACCCAGTTTTTCAAACAACCATGCAGTGATCCAAAATGGCTGTTAATAGAAAAGAGACACTGTTCTTTTATAGTTTTATTATTTTTACATAGCAGCTCTGAGACACTCAGGCTGTTACAATGCAGTCACACGAGGGGAACCAGAGTTCATGTCTCTTCTAGGGAAAGCTCTAATATTTTGGCAGATAAGGGTTTCGGATGGCTCATGGCTATATGTACTCAGAACTTCAATTTTCAGCATATCTTCAATGTTAATTTTAAAACACCACTGGTAAAATCTTCTGTGCACAAGTGGTTTTCCATATGAATAGTATATACTAGATATAAGTGCCTATAATATATTCACTATCTTAGGAGTAATCACATAATGGTAGATTTAATGACATCTCAAGGATAAATTCTCCTTGAAATACAGTTTCTTTATGAAAATACAATAAGGATAGGAAGTGTAATAAGGATTTGGGGGTCCCAGGTCACTGGTTTAGAAGCAAGTCTGGTATTCATTAAGCAAATGTTATATACTCTGAATATTAAATGATAATTCATGTCAAGGTAGGGAGACAGCAAATAGCCAGTCTCCTTATATTTCTCACTGCTTTCTTAGTGACAAACATTACTAAGTAGATCATGAATGACCTTACAAAATACTCAAAATGAAATGAAAGGAAAAGATGTGAAAATGGGATGGTTATCGATGGACAGAGATAATTCTTCAAGTGATTCTGTAAAAAATGAAGTCTTGGAAATATTTGAACATCTCCTGAATCAGTGAGGTACATCATGTCCTTTGTCCCTTCTTCCTCCTTCACTTTGGCCAATTATGACCATGGTTGTGCTTTGTACAGAACTATGACTACATGCTGTCCTTTTTAGGATCTAGGATTCTTGAAGAGTCAGACCCCACCTGCTATTCCTACTTTGTTTCTTCTTACCCACAAATTTACATTTTCAGTCCAAACAAAGCTGGGAAGCTTAACAAGAAGCCAACCTCATTTTTAACATTACTGGGTACAATACTAGTCTCTTTGCAGAAGTTCTGCCTTTTTTTTTTTTTTTGAGGCTTATTCCCATTCTGATTGTGTTTCCATCTTTGCTTCCAAGACTAGTTCTCAGGATATTTTCCATGTATATAGAAACTGTATGTGGAAAATTGTAAAATAGCCACAATTGTTTGTAGATACTCCTATCAAGGAATGGAGTCTATTTCTCCACTCCTTGAATCTGGGCAGGCTTCTGACTTGTGTTGGCAAATAGAATGTAGCAGAATCATTATTGGGTGAGTTTCCATCCCAACTCTCAAGATAATTTGTGCATTTTTGTTCTTGCTGCTATTGAATCTTGCCACGATGTGAACAAGTTCATGTTAGTGTGTTGAAGGATGAGAGACCATGTAGAATGAGGTCACAGTCCTTCCAGGTGTCCCAGCCAAGTCTCTCATAAAGACTTGTGACAACCCGTCTGATGACTATATATGTATAAGCAAGCTGAAATCAACTAAATTCGATCCAGACCAGAGGTATCACCCTGATGAACCCAGCTCATGGATGATGTATGGAATTGGGAGCTAGATAAAAGGCTGTTGAGGGCATAAAAAAAATGACACCCCAGTGGCAACAAGTACTCCTTAAACCCAGATGTTGGTTTCTAATATGAACCTTCAGTAAAAGGAACCAAGGCTCTTTAGAAAAATAGCTGATTCTAGGACTGGGATAGAAACATTCAAAATGAGTCCAGAGCCTGACAAAAAGTTAGGAACTGTTAAAAAAAAAAATAACAACAAAAACAAACAAACAAAAACTATCACACGGATGGGGGTATATTGAATGGACATAGGACCCAGTTGAAATAGTTCCCAAGGGCCAAACCAGGGATAATGTAGTATTAGATATAACCCAAAATGGAAAATAAATCTCCATAAATGTATATTGATAAAAATAACTTAATGAATAAATGAATTAATACCTAAGTGAAAGATAATAGATAAATCTTCCATGCAGAATTCCAAATTCCAGATTATGTAGATACTCCGCCATGTGTGTGACCCAGTGGACCAAACAATGTACATGACCCTATCAGGTTCCTTCACCTGATGCTTTCTAAGCCACCAGTTCTGCTGACATCTCCTCTAAAATATGTTGTAAACATGTCCTTGTCTCTCCATCTCGACAACTACCAGCTAGTATAAGCCACCATCAAGTCACCTGGACAAAAGCATAGTCTCTGATGAGCCTACTAGCTTCCAGTCTTAATCACCACAATCCATTGCCCAAAGTAGCCAGAGAACCTTTTCACATTTGTAAAGTAAATTAAAAAACTAGGCAGCAAAATTCCACTTACACACTTAAAAATCCAAACTTCATGATTTGTTCCCTGTCTACTTTTCTTACGACATCCTATTCCATTCTCCTTATTTTATATGTTCCAGACACTCTGGCCTTTTATCATCTTCAGCACACCAAACTTCTTCCTACCACAGAGCCTTTGCATAAATACTTTTTCTGATTGGAATGCTTTCTCTCCTAGCTCTTTGCATGGTTGGCTGCTTCTTGTCATTTGCCTCAAAGGCCTCTTCCAAATTAATAGCCCAGTTGCTGTCTATCCTGGATCACTACTTTCTTGTTCCTATGACTATCCTAGCTTGGTGGTGTCCTTATCAGAACAGCTGCTCCTCCAAGGGTCATTCAGGAACCCAGGCTGATGGCTACTCTTTTTTTTTTTTTTTTTAAGATTTTATTTATTCATTTGACAGACAGAGATCACAGGTAGGCAGAAAAGCAGAAAGAGAGAGAGGAAGGGAAGCAGGCTCCCTGCTGAGCAGAGAGGCTGACGTGGGGCTCGATCCCAGGATCCTGAGATCATGACCTGAGCTGAAGGCAGAGGCTTTAACCCACTGAGCCACCCAGGTGCCCCTGATGGCTGCTCTTTTATCTTCAACATGTGAGTCTTAAAGTCATCCTGTGGGGCCACATCCTAATCACTCCAAAAGGGGAAGGAACACAGAGGAGTACATTAGAAAGGTTTTCACAGGCTAGGCCTTTAAGTAGCACACATCACTTCTACCCATATTCTATTAAAAAAAAAAAAACTGACTCACATGTAACTGCAAAGGAGATTAAGAAATGAAATCTAGCTCTGTACCCAAAAAAGTGGGGTCTGATTTGTGTTGGATAGCTAGTAGTCTCTGTCTCTTAAAAAGTAGATCTAGGTACTTGATACATACTTTGGATATCTTAGAAGAAAAATGGGACATCAAATAGGATCTCAATTGAGTTAGGAAATGCTAGCTGCTGAAAACCCAAATCCCTTACATTTCTTGGAACAATAATTATTTTATTACTCCAGATTTCAAGGCAGCTTTCTCCTACCTTGAGATCTACCATTTCCTGGGGTTCCAGAGTTAACTAAATCTATCTATAGATGAGGGGAGAGCACAAAGAAATTCCATCTATTTTTTGAAAGTCCCAACCTCTAAATTAGACATCACTTTCATTTACAACCTATTAGTGAAAAGTAGTCACATGGCTACACATGGATTCAAAGGAATGTAGTCCCTGGTTAAGCAACTGCCTTCCACCAATGGCTCCACACTAGGAAAAAGGAGTATAAATTTTGTTGGACCATGAGCTCTCTCTACCACAGGTGACCTCACCAAAACAAGGCCCAGACATTTATCTCTAATTTAGACCATGTTACTGGAATCTTTACAAAATAAACTATTTTGAACACAAAATCACCTTCCCTCCTGTTCTATCTTCACAGAATCAAATTTTGCTTTGAGAGGCCGGATGCACATGTAACTATGTCACTTGCTTGCTTAAAATTCTTTAATAAATCCCATTTCTCTTAGAATAAAAGGCAAATTGCTTGCGATGACCTACCGTGTCCTATGGGTTATACCACCTTCTGACCTCTCTAACCTCAAAAACTATATTTCTCTCCCTTGCTCCCTCTGTTCTAACCACATTGACACACTTTTAAATTCCTTAAATGCCCCATTTCCTCTACTAGAACTTCCCATGTGTTATTCTAGAATGCTCTTTCCAACTCTCCTCAGGGCCAATTTATTCTTTCCCTTCAATCTTAAGCCCAGTGATCACCACTTCAGAAGGGTCTTCACTGGCCAGCTCTCTCACGAGGCCTCCCACAGATCCTTTCTATTCCCTCCCTTGTTATTTTGTCACAGCAGTTGTGTTGATCTGTAATAATGTTAAGTGGTTTGCTTCTTTACTCTTTGATTCCTCACATGAACACAGGTTCCCTGCATGCAAGGACCAGTCTTATTCACCATCATAAACCTATCATTTCATACAATGCTTATCACATAGTTACTAATCAATAGATATTTGAGGAATTAATGGATGGATGGATAAACAGATGGACCCCGTTGAATCCAAACACATACATGGAATGGGTTATTTAATCATTACTGCTGAAAAAATATCTTGAGAACCTGACCCTCTGGCAGGAGCTCAGTAGTACGCTCTATATCAAGAAGGGGAAAAAAAAAATGGTAAGCTACCCCGTGCTGACACTTCCCTGGCACTGATTTCAGATAAGCAAAGAGAATGCATTGACCAACCATGACTTTCTAAAAGAAACTGCCATCAAGTTACCCACAGTGCACAAGCTACCAAGGAAATCTCCCAGGACAGGTAGTGATGGGATGGGGGACAGGGGCACTGAGCACTCACATGTCAGAGCAGCTTGAAACCAATGAGCTCTTCTGCCAACTAAATTCATTTTTTGGATAGGCTTGAATTAATATGTTCTGTAAAAAAAAAAAATCAAAAGTACACTTCTTCTGGGGAGAGAAAGATGTAAATGCAGGGGTCTGGCAGTGGGGAGAGGGAGGAAAGGAGACTGATAAACAAGGACAAAAAAAATGTTGGCAGCCAAAAAAGGTGCTGCATATTAGCTACTATGATCTAAAATGGCCCAGTAGAGATCAGCATAACATCTGCCTTGCTCATTTCTCGCATGTCTACATATTCATGCCCAGCTTTCAGAATTCTCTGGAGGCACTTGAGTATATAGGAAGATGAGTTCCAATGAGCTGCAGCCTCCTGCTTTGCTGAAGGGATACAAAAAGAAATCTTGCTTTCCTGATTCAAATTCAGCCTCAAGCATTTTCAAACCTTTACTAACCAATGCAGATTTTAGGAACAAGCGAAAGAAGAAATGAAAGATAAATACTCAACTTAAGTTGGATGAATGTACACAAACTGCATTAGGGCCACACCATAAAGAAAATGACAAGGGCCCTGGAGTCAGAAGAAGTTGAATGTCAAAACCTGCTTCCACCTCTTACAGCTATGTGGGCAGTCATTATTAGCACTGACCCTCTCTCTTCATTTGTAAAATAAGCAGATACATCTACTAATGTCTGTGAGAATCAACTAATATCTGTGAAATATCAGAAATGCAGTAAGTATTCAAAGAGTGATACTGTGTTTATCATTTAGAACAACTCAAATACACATCAAGCTCTTTTTCTTCATACCAAGTTGTTTGGAGATTTGCCTGAATTATCTAGAAAACTATGTCAGCACTGCCCTTAACCTTGGTTTTGGTCATCAAACCACTGAACAATACATTAAGTCCAGTAAACCACTTTTACATCTTCAAGCTTCTGTTTATACTGTCCTTTTGTCTCAGCTATCCTACACTCTGCCTTTCACAAGCCAATATTTCAGTCAAGTTTTGCTAGATACTCCCAGTCATATTTGATCTCTCTTTCCTCTGCACCCACTTCTCCATTTATTTATGCATTCCATAAAAAATTATTGAGAACCTGCTACATGCCAGGGAATTTTACAGATACCTAGGAAATGAAGATGAATAAGACAAAGTCACCATTGTTACAGTCTAGTGAGGAAGACTGACAATTGGACAGATGACTGCATTTGAGCATGATACATACAATAAAGGTGTGCACATGGACTTGAGAGCCCATGGGAGAGACTCTCTTCCAACAGCAGTTGCTTATACTTCTGGCTCACAGTCACTTTGATTTTCCTTGCCTCATAGTTTATTGCTAACATAACCATCTTCCCTGTTACATTGTAAAATCCTCAAAGCCAGATGCTGTCCTATTTGTCTTTCTATTCCTTTAAAGTCTTGCACAATATGCTGCAAATAGTCGGTGTCCAATAAATGTGTTCTGAATGTATTATTAATATGTGGATGAGCTGAAGCCTTCAGCAATGAGCACTTGCAAATGATTTGGTCTGCCTTAGAAGATCTATATTCTGTGAAAGGCAACATATATAGTACACTTTTATAAGAACAAGGGTATTAAAGCCAGATAGCCTGAGTTCAAATGCCTACACTAGACTTCAATAACTGTTTATATTAGGCAAAGTGCTTCATCAGCCTGTGTGTCAAATTCTTTGTGTATTAAATGGAAGTTATAATAATAGTATCTACCACATAGCATTGTTATAAAGATTGAATGGGTTCATCTACTCATTAAAAATACTTAGAGAATACCTTAATGGTAGCTTCTAATAAACAATAACCATCATCTCCTCTCTCTAAACAGACTTAAAGACCTTTACTCCTAGAATATACGCTCCTACAGGCAGATCAAAAAATTTGAATTCTAGATGTAAAACATTTAGTTTTCATCTTTTGTACTTCTTGCCAATTCTAGATGCAATGTCAGCCTCTTACAAATCTAGAAACTGCTGATTTACAACTTTTACAAGCTGTATGATTACCTTTTCTTACCACACCAGAAAATATGCCATCTTAAGAAAGTCCCATTTGAAATAATTACCTCTTCTCATTGACTGATATCAATGTGAAAAGCCCCCCAAAAATAATAAATGAGAACTTACATTTACTATGTTCCTATTATGTGCCATGTACTCTACATATATTATTTCCAATCCTTAGAACAATATGCAAGGTAGATACTGTTACATCCATTCTATAGATGGTAAAAAGCTCAGAGAGATCAAGTTCTTCATGCAGAGGTCCCAGTCCTGCAAGTAGTTTGACACACCCAAGCTCCATCACACCTCAGTGTTTTCACTCTTTATATTGTACCTCTAATTAGCCTTAGTTTGCTCTTGGCTTCATTATTCTCAATCCACTTATTCAGCACCACTGAGAAAGATGAAATTTCCAGACAGAAGTAGAAATGGTGGAATTTAAATTTTATCATTGAAAATGCCTATAATGTCAATCATTGAAAATACCTATAATGTCAATCATTTAATGTGAAACAAGGTTTCAAGTCCCTGATAGTACTCCCATCTTTCAGACAGTACTATAGCAAGGTTGACTGACACATAGCTATGGATCTGATTTTCTGAGATTGGTAGGCATGGACATTCCAGGGCCCCTGTTTGCCAGTTTCAATATTTAATAGCCATTAAACCTAGTTTTTCCTTTTTCATGTATTTAAACTCTCTTTGCATGCTAAGCCCATTAGCTTTTATTCTGCCCACTACAGATTTAGAGAACAGCTGTTCATTGCCATCTTCAAAATTATCCTTCATATGATCTGAGGTAGCACCATCCAAGGGAAAAACATTGTGAACCACATACACAATTTAATTTAGCTAATAGCTATTTTAAAAAATGTAAAATGGGATAGGTGAAATCAATTTTAATAATGTATGTGTTTCCAGTGACTGCTACAACAAATCACCACAAACTTGGTGGCTTAAAACAACACATTTATTCTCAGGGTGCCTGGGTGCCTCAGTTAGTTAAGCATCCAACTCTTGATTTTGGCTCAGGTCATGATCTTAGAGAGATCAAGATCTAGCCCTGCATTGGGATTGAGCCTGCTTGGGATTTTCTCTCTCCCAGTCCCTCTGCCCATTCCTCACACATTTATTCTTTTGGAATTCTGGAGTCCAGAAGTCCAAAATCAGTATCACAGAGCCAAAACCAAGATATCAGTAGGGCTATACTCCCTCTGGAGCCTCTAGGAAAACATCATTCCTTTCCTTTTCCAGCTTCTGGTGGCTTCTGGTGGCTACTGGTGTTCCTTGGCTTATGCCCACATCACTCCAATTTCTACATCCATCTACACATCACCTTCTCCTCTGTGTGTATGTCTAATTCCCTCCACTTTCATCTCATAAAAATAAACATTTAGGGCACACCTGGATAATACAGGATAATGTCCCCATCTCAAGATCCTTAACTTAATCACACCTACAAAGATTCTTTTTCCAAGTGAGGTAACATTTACAGGTTCCCAAAACTAGGACCTGATATGTTAGGGTCCATTTTTCAACATTCTATTTGACCATATATCCAAAATAATATCATTGTAATGGGTAAGCAATATTTCACATTAAGTCTTCCAAATCTGTGTGGGTATACACACACACACACACATACATGTATATATAATTATATATTTACATAAAATGATATAAAATATACTATAAACTACATATAAATGATATAGACAACATAGAACATATAAAATATTATATATGTGTATATATATATATATATATATATACACACACTTATAATTTACAATACATCTCAATTAGAATTAGCCACATCTCAAGTGCTCAACAGCCCCATGTGGCTACTATATTGGATACTGCAGTTAGTAATGCCTTAATTTTCTCATCAGAGAATTTTCTTCCCTTTCTCAGTAGCAAAGAAGCTTCTACCAGTAATAAAGATGTCTTCATTCATTTTTTTTTATCACCATGGGTATAATTCCTATATTTCTGCTTCATAGGATTTGCTATAAGGATCAAATTATAAAAACCCTCTGGAAAGCAGTCCTTTCAAAAGCCACCCAAATTTATTGCCAAAGTTTTCTGCTCAGTATCTCACAGTCATTCATGACCATATATTTGGCATAACTGAGACCTATAATGAAATAGCAAGAATGAAGGAATGGGGCCACTCTGCAGACTAGAGCCAGGAGCCTGAGCAGTACAGCTGGTCATGGATAAAGAAATATGAGGGAAATAGGACCAATGTTTAAAGAAACATTAAAAATAAATGTTCCCATTTCAGCACAGAAAAGATTCATTCATTCACCCACTCAACAAATGTACTACCCTAGGCACAATGCCAGGTGCTGGGAATGCGGTGCTTAATGGTGAGGGAAAAAAAATATATAGTCCTTGCCCCCTTGAAGTTTAGAGTCTAGAGAGGAGGAAAAATAAATTAAATGGGAAAACTGCAACTGTGGTCTTTTCTACCAAAGAGCAGATCATGGTTCTCTGAAAGGGAGTTTGACCTTGTCAGGGGGGTCAGAGGTTTCCTTGAGAAAATGATGATTAAGCTAAGATATGAAGCATAAGTAAGAATTAATTCAGTGAAGAGGAGAGGTAAAAGAATCTCAAGAACAAAGGCCTTTCTGTGGAAGGAATAATGAGATGACCAGCAAAAGCCAGGATGTGAGGAGTGCAGAGAATGAGCAGGGAGACCAGGCATATGATGAGACCAGAGAGGAAAGAAGGACCATGATGTGACCATGTAAGGGAGTTTTGTCCTTTTCCTAAAGTAAATAGTAATCCACTGACAGCTTTTGTGCTTTGAAAATATCACTGTTCTATAGTGTGAAAAAAACGATTATTGAGGGGACAAGGGTAGTTATAGATTGTAGAGTGGACAAGAACATATACAGGTGGAACAGTGAGGGGAAGGCTACAGGCAAGAGATGAAGGCATGGAGTGAAATATAATTATCTTTGAATCCTCTTTTTCTTTTACATTTCACATTTAATCCATTAGGAAATGGATTAAATGTTGGCTGAATCTAAATGAGTCTTTTTATCATTTCTAATGTTAAACTGTGATCCAAGAACAATAATTTCTCCTCTGAACCATATCAACGATCTTGTCTCATCTCTGCCTCCAATGATACCCTGTGGTTTATTCTTCCACACACAGAAGCCAAGGATATTCTCTTAAAGGTAAGTCAAACCATATCATTCACCAGTTCAACATGTCCCTTCTTCCCCCAGTGGCTTCCTAGCTCACAGTGAAAGCCAATAGTAATTGGTGTTTCATGATCTGGCTCCCTACCAAATCTGACTTCATCTCTTACCACTCTCCTTTTTGCCACAATGGTCAGCTTGCTCTTCTTTGAAAAAGCCAAGCATCAGCTTAACTCAGGATCTTGACACTTGCTGTACCCTCTACCTGGAATATACTCTTTTCTTAAAGACTCATGGTTCCTCACCTAAAACTCATCATATATATATCTCCATTTACCCCCTCTCAATTATTTTCCTTATCTAAAACTGTAACTTGATATTTTATGCCAAAGAAATTGAGAGAGAAAAACACAGAGATACTTGGAAGGGAAAGCATTCCAGGCTATGGGAATACGAAGTACAAAATCCTAAGGCAGGAGTTCAAGGAAAAGGAAGGAAGCCAACCAGGCTTAAGGCATGTTGGTAGAGGGTGGAGTGGAAAGGGGAGGCTATTCTTGAGGTAGCAATGACAAGTTCATGTAGTACTTGCATACACATCACTGTGAGAACATTGCTTTCACTCTGAGATAGGAAGCCATCAAAGGGTACAGAGCAGAGACGTGGTGTGACCTGATATGTTTTAACAGGTGTATTCTGGATGCTGTATTGAAATTGGACTTAAAGAGTACAAGTGTAGAAGTAGGGAGTTTAGGTATGAAGCTATCATAACAACTAGATAAGAAATGATGGCAGCTTAGACAAAGTTCCTAGCAGTGGTAAGAAGTGTTCAGATTCTGGATATATTTTGAAGGTGAACCTGTCAGGATCTGCTGAAAGAGCATATGTGTGGGAGAGAACAAGACTGGAAGCCTGAGCAGCTGGAAAATGGGGTGGCAATTAACTGGGATAAGGAAGAGTCAGATTTGGAAACAGTTATCAGCAGCTGAATTTTGGATATTGGCTTTGAATGACCATTTGACATACAAGCAGAGATGTCAAAGAGGCAGCCTGAAGTACTCAGGGGAGAGGTCTGGGCTGGAGATACAAATTTGGGAGGCATCAGTGTATAGATGGTATTTTCAGTCATGAACTTGGATGAGATCACCAAGAGAATGGCAGCTGTTAACAGCTAAAGGAATCCTCTATAAAGTGGGAAAGAAAAGGAGTAGCTTCATAGTTGCAACACACTGACAAAGTGGCGACTCTGGGCTATAACCTACTCACTGGCAAGGGATGCCCCCAGTGGGCAGGTGGAGGAAATGGAGTAATGTGAGTACATAGCTGTTCTAGGGGTCTGAACTACTTCTCACTAATACCATTGCCGTAGTTAACCTTGCAGAGAACATGTGGCCAAATTAGCTTCCTAGGCCCAGCTATCTGTAATAAATGACTCAAGTCTCCTTCAGGAGCAAAGCTCTTCCATGAGTTACAGTATTGAGGTCACCCATGAACTGATTTATTGTCCTGGGCACAATTTTATAGTTATGCTTCCTCCAACCACATCACTTTTGCTTTACTGCTCTCCAGCAATCTGTTAAAGCTTCTAGATCATAATCATTATAATGATGACCATGAGGACCCCAATTCTCCACCTATGGCCAAAGGGCAAACTGTTAAAACCCAAAAGGGAACTTCTCTGCATCCAGTCCCAGGGTTGAGAAGAGAGCAGTCCTGATCCCCCAAGGTCATCCACTTCTCACCCCTACTTTACTATCAGCTTGGTTTCTATAGGTGTCTGACCTGAGTCATGAAAATGGATGTCAGAACATGCAGTTTGTGGGGAGTGAGGGATGATAAAAACACATGGATGAAATGGATGGAGGAGGAATTTTAACATGTCAAATGCACACATTAGTGTAACTTTTCCTTCTGATACCTATACTACTTCTACCATCTCCACCAACATCATTATCATCGTCATCACCAGTGGTTTTATGCAACACACCCAGAATCCTAAGCCACACTCCCCATCTTTTCCTCCATCCCCACAGCCATACTCACACTTCAAGTCTACATGCCCCATCTCCTGCTATTTTGTAAAAAGGTTACTCTACATCAACCTATGGCTCATATGTGCTACCTCATGGCAGGAGTTTTCTTTTTAATTGTGTTGCCTAAAAATTTTAAGCAAAATGAACCCCAGAGCTTTTGGACTGTGAGGTATGTGTTGGGCACCTCAGGTGCAGAGTAGGTAGGACTTGGATAAACAGGTGAAGGTGACAAGGAAGTAGAGTTTCCAGTGGCAATATGAAAGACTTGACAGAATATTTATGTAGATAAAACATTTTTTCAGTTCATTTAAAAAATTTGTGAGGTTCACCAACTATGTTACAAGAACATAGGTAATGTATGAGTGATGATGAACAATGAACTGAGAATAATGATGAGCAAAATAGATATGCTTCCTACATTCATGGAACTTAAAGTATAGTGAGGGGACAGATGGTAATCAAATATACCATATATATATATGTATACATATATATATGACATGGAAGGGAAGAAAGAAGTGCAATAAATCTTTTAGTTTGAATATGGTAAGGAAAGAGGACCAAGGAAATTTCTCTGCAGAGGTGACACTTAAACTAAAATATGAAAGGTGAACAGACATTAGCGAGGGGAAGAAATGTGATATGAGAGAGAAGCCTTCTTGCAGAAAGAACAGCATGTACAAAGGTCCTGAGGCAGGAAAGGAAAACTGGGGTGGGGGGGAAGTGACAAAATAACAATAAAATGCAGAATAGTGGTTATCTGACCCTAGGAGTTAGGAGAGGGATTCAGCTACAAAGGGGCACTGGGGAATGTTTTATAGAGATGGAAATGCTCTATATGTTAATTGCAGTGACATTTACATGACTATATACCATTGTCAAAATTCATTGAATTGTATTATACATAAGTTACTCCTACATAATAAAAACATTTTTTTAATCTTTAAAAAAAATAAATTAACTCCTATTAAAGCTTGGGATGGGGCAATAGTGAGCTTTTCAAGTCTTTTTCTTTTCGTCTTAATTTAAGGTTAACATTAACCTAAATTCATTCAGTATAAAAACAAAACAGAGAAACACACACAACTAAATCAAATGTATTTGTTTAAGAATTTACTTACTTGTTCATTAATTCATGGCTCATGTGTTTTAAAAAAAAAGGATTTTAGTTGGAAGGGGCAGATTTCAGATTCTAAGGGCCATTTGACATTTACATTTTCACATCCAGGATTAAGGCCCCTGAACTTCTGAGCCTCTTTCCTCATCTGTAAAAATTAGAAGAAAAACATCTCTCACATCAGGCTGTTGAATGGATTATCTCATTTAATCTCCTTGTAAGATCTCAGTTCCAATGGACATATTATAGGTCCTCCTTCACTACCATTCTTTTTGGTATCTAAAAGTCAAGCACATTGCTAAGTTTTTCTGATAAAATCAGCTTCCAGGAGAGGTGATGTGTGACTGTAGGTGTTGTTCTGGCTGTGGGGTACCTCTGTGGCAGGATCCTAAGGGTGGGCAGAGCTGAACCAGTTGGGGATAGCAACCACTGGTTCATGAGGAGTAATCATTTCTATTTTCACTTGTCACCTGCCCCAACCCAATATGGCAAAAACGTTACATCTCTGAACCAGGTTCTGCATGAACCTGCCTGAGATCACATCCATGTAAAGGGACAGAATCAAATGAGAAATGTTCCAACCTCTCCAGAGAAAAGTGAAAGAAAAATGGCCATGAGACTATTCAATTTAGATACAGAAAACAGTAGCACACCTAAAGAACCTCCTGAGTTTTACCCAAACTCTCTTTTTCTATCTTCTTTCACCTTATTTTCTCCTTTTCATTTTCTTACTATAACTTTTCATAAAGATAAAATTTCTGACTTTCCAAAGTCATAAATAGACAAAATTCATTGTTAAAGCTTGAAACAATTCACTAGGACTCCCTTTAGTTTTCAATTACTCAAGAAAACCTAGTTTTCAATGGATAAAGGCCACACTTTCAACCAAGTTGGGGTGTCTCTGGAGCAAGGAATTGGGTTGATCTTCACCATAAAAATGCACAGGCAGAGGGCAGACAGGCAGCTAGATTTTGGGAGACTTGTAGACAAAGGAGGTGTTATGTGTAGTACAACCATTCACTGCAAAGGGATTGTTTAAGTGGAGATGGCCTGTCGACATTCACACAAGAGGGAGCCTTCATACATAAATAAAAGCTGGCTGCCGTAGAAACCCCTCCATCTGTTGCTGCCCATTGCCTGACTTCCAAGGCGCTGGCTACACTAACTGAAAACATGGATGGGATTGTGCCCCACATATTCACTTTTAGGAATCACTAAGAGTTTTTGTTTTATTTTGTTTTCCGGGTAGGACCAGCCCCAGCTGACTCTGATCCTCCAAGCCAGAGGGATATCCATTTGGGGGCTCTACAGCTGCTGTTGTCTTAGTATCATTGATTCCTGATACCTTCCCTCACTGAAACCTTCCCCCTATTTGGATAGCTCTAACTGTAATTATGGCTAGTTAAGCTGCTAAGCATCTTTTACTTTAGGGCACAATCCAAGGTGAGGCCTGAATAGATCTCCTTCCTCTGAAGAGAAGGGAAAAAAATAAAATTGAGTATGGGTGTGAGCTCTGGAGAGGGTACTGTTTTGGCCTTTGCAAGCCATGCTGTGCTGTGCTTTGAAGATGTTAGTATGTCTTCCATTTCAGTAATCAGTCAGAGAGAAGTAGAGGATCCTGGGCAACAGCAAACCAGCTGCACACAATACTGGACCCCCTTAAGTTTCCTTCTCCTTCCAGGCTGAGGCCAAACTTGAGGTGTCAAATCAAAGGCAGATATGGCTCATAAGTACTAAAATCACCAGAGCACACACAAAAGTCAATCCTGAACTAAAAATTGTTGACAAGTTGGCTTTATCCTTCCTCTCCATCTGATGCAGTTAAGGCCAGTTTATTTGTCACCCTAGTTTTGTACCTAGAGGAAATTGAGACACAAATGTCCAAGATAACACTTATAGTCTAAAAAGAATAACTAATGGACTCAACTCCCCACTAATAAATTAGAGCTCTTTCTGTTAGGTCATATGAGCTTGAAAAAAATAGCCACCTGGCTCTTCCAAATAACTTCTGTGTCGCCCACAGGACAATAAAATGGTAGGGGTGGGGACAGAATCTGAATTCATGTTTATGCTACTTAATGCTGAATCACATTCATGATGTACTGTCATCAGGAATGAAGAGTTTTCTATTTATTTGCTGGAGGAGGACAGTGTATCACAGAAGTTGCACAGATAGAATCCAGAAATCAAAACTCTTTTTCTGTGGTATCCCTTCATGCTTTTGATCAGGCCACCTGAACACAGTCACATGTGAAATATAAAAAATAAACTCTTCTACAGGAGAGTTTTGAAACTTATTGAGATTTACGTAGCAGAGATAATTGGTTTAAATTACTAAAGATTCTATTATTTAGCATCTGTTTATTCATACCATGATATTTATTGAACAATAAATGCAGACAGTGTAGTCCCACTTGATGCATTCTGAAACACCTGACTTTTTAGTGTGGGTAAATGAAGTTACTTAGCCCTGGGCCAGCTTTCTTCCAAAATCATCTAAATGAAAGCCAAAAAAGAATTAACAAGGATATTGGAAGTCACATAAACACAGCTGAAGAAAACATATTGTCTTGATTTCAGCTTGAAGTCTGTGCTAAATTAGGAATAGGAAGTTTAGCAGTAACGCCTCATTTCTTAAAACATGTATTGTTTTTAGGCTTTCTTGCAGTACTATTCACTTTTGTGGGAATTAAAAAACTGAATACATTCTAAGGTTGCCCTAAAAAACTAATCATACATCCAGAAGATGCATTCACTAATCTTGTTTGTTTGTCTCATATTCTGTTTTCTGGGTAGGCTGGCAACCATATTTATTTTGTTAATAGTTGATAACAGTATTATAAACAAAATGCTGTTTTGAGATTTTTCAAAAATCCCCAATAACTTCTTAAAACATTTAGTGTTAAAGTACTATGCAAAAGTTGCTGGAATAGTTTTAGGATCCTAAAGGTATTTTTTGACACGGGACCAAATCAGGATTTACATAATGGATTTTGGTCTTATAAAAGGTACTCTAACTCTTGTTAAATTTCTGTTGCCTTTTCTTTAATTCAAGTTCACCAAAGCTAAGAAATGGAGCTAATCCAAAATAAAAGTAGGAAGAAAGTGATGAAAGTGTTCCTCTATTTTGATAAGGGCATTGGGTTAACATGCAAATGCCACTGTTGATGTCAGCATCCCAAACTAAAGATAAACATGGCTGTATTGCTCTTAACTCAGATTCAGGTGACATTTTTCTTTGTTAATGGGGATTTCTTTCTTCTGCAAAAGGAAGAAAAGTTTTATCTTAAGTTTTATGGCTTCAGGCCAAGAGAGCTTTTCTTCCCTCTCTGTTGCCATGCTTTGACAAAAATAACAAAATCCCTTCTTTTACATATTTATCTTTATATTTTTGTTAATATCCTTTTACTTCTATCTCATTATGACTTTTGCACCTCCTACTCTTGTAGGGGAAAAAGGAGTCACTTAAATTAATGTTTATTTTTTTAAAGTAATGTTTATTTTAGCCCTTTCTCTTGAAACCCACATTTAACTGAATTCATGACTTTGAAAGGTACCAGGTTTCTTAGGTCTGGAGTTGTTAGGTGAGCACAGCTTTGTGACTATGTCTCTGCGGACATTTAAAATTTATTTTTTTTTGTTTGGGTGAGGTTTACTTTACCACTGCCTGGCTGTTGAGTGGAGTAAGTCCAGTCATTTTTTCCTAAAAGAATGTGGTTATTATCCATGTCTTTGGACTTTAACACCAGCTTCAAAAAGATGTCTGAGTATACCAAAATCTTTGCAATGATGACTGGACCTGGATTCATATGGGGTATTTTGGTGACCCCTTCTTCCTATCAAAAGAAACATATGCTGTGAGAGATGTTTTTCCCTTTTAGCAGAAGGAGAAATTAGTCCTACCTTGAGTAGTTGGATGGAGCCAGGTATTAGAAGACCTTTTGACTTAGCCCTATGTACCATTTCAGAGCATCTCTTCTCCACCAGGAATACTTTATTATTATTTTTAATTCCTTCACCACATTTTGGAAAATTAGGTCTGCCAAACCTATTTACAAAGTAGAAAATTAAACCTTTATTTATCTTTATTTCATTTTTCCTTAATAATAATCTATACTGAGTGTATACCCCATCAAATGAATATTCCAGATAACCTATACTAAGCAGCCACAAAGCAACAAAAATTGAAGTTATAATTATCTTAGGTAGCTTGACTCTTGACTGAGGGTAACTCTATGATTTCTTTAGGCTTCTTGACATATTTAAAATTAGTTCTGATTTTCTATTTCTATATTCTCAAACTCCACATGAACATAAGGCCCAAGGTTGGAAACCATTGGCTTCATTTATTGAAGCCTCAGTTTTATCCTCTACAAAATGGAGAGAAATCACAGCTTCTAGGCTTACTTACCTCACAGTTATCATAAAAAATAAAATTAAGTCATATGTGTTAAAGAGCAGCATGTTTGTCCTAAGTAATCCCATTCCTTGCCCAGGACCAGGAGTGAACACCCATCTCATAGGACAAACTGAGCCCATCATATCCTCTCTCATAAGATTTTGAACTATAGGGGCATCTGGGTGGCTCAGAGGGTTAAGCCTCTGCCTTCAGCTCAGGTCATGGTCCCAGGGTCATGGGATCGAGTCCCACATCAGGCTCTCTGCTCAACGGGAGCCTGCTTCTTTCTCTCCCTCTGACTGTCATTTCCTCTGTTTGTGCGCTCTCTCTCTCTCTCTCTCTCTCTCTGGAAAATAAATAAATAAAATCTTAAAAAAAATATTTTGAACTATAACACTCAAAATTCCACTAAGTGATGATGGGCACTTACACTGAAAGGTTATATAGAGTTATTCATTCTTTCCAAAAGAAGATACTAATTACCTGATAGAAATCAGGCACTGGATTGAGTCAAGGATAGAGTCATAGTGAGCCAGAATGTGTGGTAAGAAAAGCCAGGGTCATGCATAACACATCATTATGGGGAGCAAGTACTAAGAGACTGCAAAGAAGCAGGTTTGCAGAGATGAAGGGAGAACTGACGTGGCAGAGAACATACAGTAAAGACCTACTGAGGGGTTGCCTGATGATTTCCACCTTTCCTAAGCCCCACCCTGCATTTTCTGCTCTTAGTTTCTGTAATATTCCCTGATGTCCTTTCAATAAATCCCCTCTTTGCTTAAGCTTTTTGTGTGGGGCTTGGTTCCTTACAATCAAATGCACCCTGATTAAAAGCGGTGGCATTGTTAATTCTTCATGTAAACTTGAAACACTTTTTTTAAAAAATTATCTAAAAAGTAGAGATGTTTTGAGGCCAAAGCATTAAAGTTAGTAATCAAATTCAACTTTGTTCCTCTCTCCTACTACTGACATGGTCTCCCAACTTCTCACCCTGGAAAGTGCATGAATGGTCTGGAAGAGGAGGTTAGCATATCATTTCCCTGGGTCCCAACATTGGAGGGAAATGGGGCTAACTAGCAAGTGACCTAGCCGACAAATTCTATTTCCCAGAAAACACGTCTCCTCCAGCACAGACAGATTCTGATTTTATTTAAATCTGCTCAGAATTAAATCCCTGCAACATCAAACTGAAAGAAGAGCTAGGTGTGAGATGGAGAGAGAAGCAGCTTCCTAACCTGATGCGTCCTAATGAAATGGCATGCATGGGGTGACTGCTAAGTGCCTGGAAGGAAAGGTGGCAGGGAGCAGCCCTGACAGGTTGCAGACACCTGGGGGAGAAGCTAAAAAAGGTGGGGATTTATTGTGTGTGGTTGTCTTTCTGAACACATCTGTCTTTGAATCACCTGCCCATGTAACTAGGTCAGGATGCAGATTTTGTGAAGAAAGAAAGTCATAACCAATTCAAAAGGCTTCAGGGATTTTAGAGATCATGGTCAAAATGTTCCTCTGGGCTGACTTGCCATTAGGCCCTAAAAAGTGATGGATTGGAGTTGAAATCCCTTTTAGGTCATAATGAGAAGGGGAGAGCAGGCTTTAAAGTTGTCTGCTCACTCTTAACACTTTCTCATTCCTAGGCCATTGCCTGCTCCCTTTCCTAAGACCATCTCCCATTGTCTTAGGTTTCCAGTGTGCTCCTACAATCATACATACCTCTCCTAAAATTCAGGGATATGTCCAAAAAGTGACTCATATCTAAGCACAAATGACTGGTGAGGTTACAGGTGAAAACACTCCCGGATCTGTGCATTTTAACATAAAACAAAACTGACAAAGGAAATGATCTCTTGGTATATGGATTCAAGCACGGTGAGCTGCAGGAAGGTATCTAGAAGGTGGGAGGGATCCTCCTGAGGCTAATGTGAGGAGCTCCACCTCTTCCAGGGAACCAGCACCTGAGCAAACATCTAGCTACACTAGAACCTATTGGGTACAGACAATGAGAGTGACCAAGAATCACAGGAAACTGACCCCTTGGCACTGACTCCTTCCCCACCCCCCAGGTTCCCCGTAATGGTGGCATCTTACCAGAATTCCCCAGCAATCTGTAAAGAAAGAAAAAAATTCCTGAAAAGCCTTAGTACCAGATAAGCTCTGGAAAACAACTAACTTTCAGGTTCAGGATGCTGAAGGAAGCCAAGGAGTAGCATTAAAGTATTTTGTTGATGTTCATCAATTGTCAAAATGTAGAGAACCATTGATTATGAATGATGGGAGGTTCTCAGCAACACCTGGTCTTCCTCCTTCCCATCCACGGTTCCAGGAATCCCAACTTCTCTAAGTGTTCTCCCATCTATATCCACACTGCCATCACTTCCCATCCCACCACCCTCGGTAATACACATAATTGTCCTTATACCAAAATCAAAGCAAGCATGTTGCTAAAAATCCATCTGAGATTTGAAGTTAGGATGAGGCAAGAGGCCAAAGACTATGGGGGGAAAAGAAGATGAGTTAGTAATTCACATGCACAGTTACAACAGCGATTCACAAAGCAGTCACTGTGCTCTCTAGATTTTTTGACTCATGAAAGCAGAACCTGTTTCTAAAGCAGAACAAGTCAGATCTTTACGATGCATGCTTTCTCACATGGTATAATGTTCAGAAATTAAGTCTATGCTTGCAAAATTGAAGTCTGTCACTGTAGTGTATGTCCTCAATAGGAGATGTGACTTCATTGTTCAGAGGCAAATAAAATAATCCTCTCCATGATGATGAGATTTGCTCTTATGTTCTTTCAATATACCTCCAATTGACTTAATAGCATCCTTGTCTGAGGATTCACTCCTCTTGAAGGCAAAGTGAATTTTCATGAAGTAAGGTCACGAGGAAGAGTTTCCAAGGAAAGGAAGTTATCAGTCTTTGAAAAGAACACTGAAAGAAGGTTTGGGTTCCATTGCTTATTTACGTGATGTCTAGTGCTACTAACTCTCAGTACCTGCATTGTTCCACCTGTATAAAGTAAAGCTACTTGGGGTGCTTTTGTGATAGACTTTGCTGCCCCATTTTTACCCACAAGGTAAAAGCAGAGTGACAGCACCACGTCCCTCTGGCACAGACTACAGTTTGTTTCTGGATAACACATGTTATATCAAACTAATATGATGCTGTCCACTCCCTTTATATATGGTCTCCTGCATTATGATCCTTATGGACCCTCAGCTGGTTTTCTTCTTTCCATTTACACATCCCGCCTTGCTTAGAGTGTTCGTACACGGAAAACCTATACAACAAAGAGGGGAAACCCTTATACCATCATGTTTGGCACCACAACCAGTAACCACTGTGAAAACCATTTATATAAAGGCTATTATTCCATTTATAATCTGCTTTCACGATTGCTTTTAACTAACTCGAGTAGCTGCACTAAGGTAGAAAGGTTTGTGACCCATCTGTTGAGTGTATAATTTCTTTTTCATTGGCTAGCATAGCCCAATAAAAAAAATATTATTAGGTGCACTAACTCAATCAGCAAACAAATGACAGGCAGATGGTCTCTAAAAACAATACTGACCGTGAATGCCACAGAGCCACAATGTAGGCCTCAGCTTTTGGGCAGCCTTTGTCTGAAAACACTCCACTGGGTTAAGTGATGCAAAATAAGACAGAAAGAGAGAGAAGCTGTGTGTAAATGAAGGAGAAGTTAACGGCCTCTAAAGTGCTCCATGAAAGGCTATGATAATTTCATTGGGAAAAGGAAAAAAAAAAAAAAAAAAAAAAAACAGGCATCCTACTTAAATAAGATCTGCTTGTGATGGTGCTGAAATCCAATGGATCATATTCACATGATATTTCTGTTCTAAATCTTTGTTTTAGTCAGATTTCTTTTCTCCAAAGGGGCCTTTATCTGACACAATTTTCTCAAGTTTTGTCTAAGCTGAATGTGCAATTTGGTGAGTAAAAGTTTTCGTATGAGAGAATTTCACTGGTTAAATGGAAGGATGGATGGATGGGAAGGAGGGAAGGAGGAAGGAAGGGAAAAGGAAGAAGGGAAGGAGGGAGGGAGAAGTGAAGGAGGAAAGGAGGAAGGGAGGGAAGGAGGGGGAGGGAAGGATGGATGGAGGAAGGAACTTCTAGAAGCTTTTGAAAAATCAGTGAAGTCAGAAACTGGTATGGGTAATTTCAAAATTATGAAGGATATCTATATCTATATCTCTAGATCTAGATCTAGATCTAGATCTATCTATATATATCCCTCCATAGAGAAAGTTTAACACATTGCCTGCTACATAGTAAGTCCTCAGTGTTATCAATGAAGATCATTTGTACATAAAATATACATATATTTTTATGTATCTCTACATATAAAATAAAGGGGTTGGTAATGATGAGCAGAGATCTAGCTCCATGTCCTGGACAACCCACCATTCTCAGGGCTCAAAAGTGTTTGTTTGCTCAAGAGTGGCTCAGGGTATGAATACAATAATCCACACATCTTTCTTGTTAGTGGGGGTATGCCTGCTTTCTATAACCTCTGGACTGGTATTCCTGAAAGAAAAAAAAAAAACACAACCATCCAGTCGACATTTAAAAAGTGTTATTGTTTGTTTGTTTGTAAAAAGATGCAAGCTCGATGAAAAAAAAAAAATTAGAAGTACAGAAAAAAGTCACTCAAATCCCACCACCAGGGATAAATCTTTTTTTTTTTTTTTTTTAACTAAGGAGAGATAGCACACATGAGAGAGAGCGAGTGAGAGTACAAGCAGGGGGAGCAGCAGGCAGAAGGAGAAGCAGGCTCCCCGCTGAGCAGGGAGCCTGAAGCAGGACTCTATCCCAGGACTCTCGGATCATGACCTTAGCAGAAGATAACCGCTTAACGGACTGAGCCACCCAGGCGTCTCCTGGGATAACTCTTAATGTGTAATATATCCTCCTAGTATTTTTTTTCTTTGCATTTTTATATATTTGAAAATGTTTTATTTTGCATTTTTTTAATCTAGACTTGTATCAAAGCTCTTTATAAATATTATTTTAAATGGCTGTATAATATTTCAATGTTCATGTAGAACACAATTTTTTTTAACATCTTAAAGAAACATGGTAACCTCTGTGCTAGCTTTGTAAATTTGGAAAACTAATATAACCTTCTGAGTCTTAGTTTTCTTATTTGTAAATGGATATAATAAAAATACCTACAACATTATATTGTTGTGAACATTAAATTAAATAATTCATATTGAGGTTAGGACACTGCCTGATAATAGTAACTACTCAATAAAAGTCACCAATGATGATGATTTGGGTGTAAGAATCTTTATTCACATTTCAAAGAATTGCCCTAAGAGAGATTCCTAGATATGAAATTAAGAACAAAAGATTTGAATGCACATGTGATCTTAATATATACCATAAAATTCTTCCATGTAAATAGTAACAGTTTATGCCCAACCAGCAATATATGAGTAGCCATTTTACCAAGGTCTTACCTATAACGAGAATTATTTTTTAAAAAAACTTTGCTTACATAGGTTAAAATGTATCATTACAATTTGGGGTTCCTTGTTAAAAATGCAGATTCTGCATTTCTAATAAACTCCCAGGTGACGTCAATGCTGATTCACTTTTCAATCTACTCACTTGCTGGGGGTATCCTATACTTGATCCAAGCTATTAGAGCCCAAGAAAAGCATCTCTCTTCATTACTTTCCATTTTTAAGGGGAAACGCTGCAGATGGGATGCTGCCAAGAGAAGCCAGCTAGCGGCCAAGAGACCTCCCAGAGTATAAATGTCCATGGTCCACGGTCTGGAAATGGTAAGGTCTGCAATTTTCCATTATTTTGACTGAGGTCAGGATTTTGATCACCAGTTATCAGTTAGTTTTGTTTTTATAAGTCTACTGATCCCCTAGCATCTAACAGTTTATGTGCCTTGATTAATTAGCTATCATCCCAGATCTCTGGGCTTACTACACATTAAGATAATTTACTAAGCCTAGGTGATTAAATGTTATCATGTGCCTTCTGTGTTTCAGGGAGCTCCATTCACGGTAGCATCTTTTACTGTTCATGCAGCCTGCAAACGAAGCTACAAGTGAGCCTCTCTAAGATACTGAAGGCGTCTCGCCAGTGAGTTCCACACTGCTTCAGTGTAAGTAGTGTCCTCCATGGCCTCCCAGAAACCAGAATAGGGTGGTGGAGTCTCTGTTCTCACACATGAATCCATTCCAATATTCCCACCTTGGTGGGCTTCTGACTCTACCTGCAATACCTTGCCAATGCAGTCCGTGGCCCCACCTCCTCAGCATATCCCAGCATCTGAGAGCCACACAGTCATAGTAGGAACAGTTCCAGGTGTCCTTGCCAGTACCCTGAACCTCAAGAGGACCACGAGTGCTCGCATGTCAACACATTTTCCTCTTTCTAGCTACAGACTTTATCCCCATTCCCCACCACCCCCACCCAACATGATACCTACTCCACAAATGTTACTCAAGTTCATGAACATTAGGATGGGCAGGTCTTTGGTGTTTCAACCATTTCCTCACAGAATAGAGAAAGTACTTTCCAGCGGGAGCTGTGTCAAAATCCAACATTCTTTCTTGGTCTAGAGACAATAAGGGAAGAGATAAGGGCAGATCATGAGCAGTGTAATGGCATCTTGTAAGACATCTGCTTCAGATGAGTCCTTTGCAGGGTCTCCAGGCAAGGGGAAGTTGGTATCTTCTTATGAGAGGGGAAAATGCTATTTCTGCCAGGCTGAAAGATTCAGGGGAACCTGGAGAATTAATACTTTCAGGCTTATCTACCCAAATATTCTGAAATCAGGGTTCAAGATCCCTCTCTTCCACTATAAGGTCCTGACTTTCTCATGTAAGATCTGTCAAGGCCAGGTGCCTGGGTGGCTCCATCAGTTAAGCATCTGCCATTGGCTCGGTCATGATCCCAGCATCCTGGGAAGGAGCCCTGTATCGAGCCCCACATCGAGACCTCCATCAGGCTCCCTGCTCTGCAGGAAACCTGTTTCTCCCTCTCCCTCTGCCTGCCGCTCCCCATTTGTGTGCTTTCTCTCTCTCTCTCCCAAATAAATAAATATTTTTAAAAAGAGAAAGAGAGAGATCTGTCAAGGTTGTACATTCAGGGTTCTTTGCAGTTCGGTTACCCTTACAAGTAGATCCTGGACCTAATTTTCAGTGGCTAAAAGAGATAAGGGTCTCCTTAATTATTGCTATAAAGGCCTTCTGACTTTCATATCATACCTGATATTTTCTCTTTTCAAAGCTTTTTAAGGTGTTAACAAATGCCAACCAACTACACAATTCTTATGGTTACCAAAACTCTATGACATCCACTTGCTATAGCCTTATATAAGCCTGCACCTCATCTCAATCCACTATAGGTGAGTACTGAATAATTATGAGGCTATGATCACCACTCACTTACAATTGACAATGGAGTTTTTGCTACCATCTGACTAGTGAGGGATCCAGCTCAAAAATCCCAACCTAAGGATCTGCGCTCTGGGAACTCTCCCAGAACCAACTCTCTCAGCCTGAGGTCATCTGAAAGTCCTGCCTGAGATAGGTAGTTTATTAAGAATCTGATTCCAGGGTCAGGTATGTTAGGATGAGGGGACAGGGAAGGAAGTAAAGTCCACACAAAAATGTGTTATTGTATTGACCCACTACTTTAGGCTACTGATTCTCAATTCCATGGGACCCTCTGAGGATTCCTATAAAATGTCTGTCCAGACTATCAGCCTAGGTGGTGAAATGGGGAAGCATGTGTTCATCAGTTCCCATCTCTTGCTGGTCAAGGGATGCCCTATAGGTATTAACTCCCTCACACATACAGGCTGTGTAAGCTTAAGTACTGAGCAGGTTCCTATGAACATCCAGGAAGCCCTGAGCAGTTTCCCTTGCTAGTATAAAACCCAACAGAAAATGGACAATTCCATTATCTTCTTTAGGCAAATTATCTTCTTTAGGTAAATAGCATCTTCTGTCTCCATACATTTTCTGGCATTAGTCAGGATAGGAAAGTCCATAGAAAGTTAAAAGTTCTAGGTTTTATTTTGAATTGTACCCACATTAGGTAAAGTCTGTCTGCAAAGCTTATGATCAATTTTTTTCTGTTCTAGGTTTTGTCCTGATAGGAGTATTCCTTTCATCTTTTTAAAAGGCTCAGCTCTGCCATGATTTATACAACCCTAGCTTTGGTTGTATTAGACTTTTAGTAAATTTCAGGTTATTCTTTGAAAATTTCCAACTGAAAAGGCCTTTAGCCAAGGTTAGAAGATTCTCTTTAAAAAAGAGAAGCCGCTCTGCTTCTTCTAGATATTTATTCCACTAAAAGTGCTCATTCCAAATTAGGTAGCATCCTTCTCCTCTCTTTCATTCTCTCCTGTCTCAACCTTTTACTTCTCACTAAGTAAGTTCTAACACTCTGGACCATGTGTCCTTTTAGCATCTCAGGCTAAAAGAAGATAGTTGAGCAAAGAGAACATTTAAGTAATCATTACTCACATCTAAATATCTATTATTAAAATGTGCACATGGGAACGATCACGTTTAATTTGAAAATTTTATAAGAACAAATGTGGGGACTATCAGAATATTCATTAGGAGAAGGAGAAAAATAAAACTGGCCTGGGAGACAGATTTGTGAAGTGTGGATGTGAGGAGCCAACACATGAGCCTGACGCCTCTGAGCATTAACACATGGTCCCTCTATCAAAGTTCTGTATACGCAACTCAGCTGCTGGACTGACAGAAGATTTGGGGTTGTTAACACACACTTCATTAAAATACCAGCTAAGATCCAAGTTCGAAATCCCACAGTTTGTGTTAGTTGATAAAACTCAATTGCTTCTAATTACTGTTAGTGCAGCTTTAAAATAATATTTTGTTGTAATAAAGGATTCAATATGATGAGTGAGAGTTGGCCCACTGAACTGGAAACACCAGGCCAGAGGGAATGTGTGAACACACCGGTTTCACCACTCTGCCTGACTTGTTTTTCTGAACATTTTCTAAGCATCTAACAGAGAAAAAATGACCAGTCTTCAAATGGGTTTCAAAAGGGCAAGGACAATTCAAACATTAACTGTTATTTGCATCTCTGATAGTCACTGCAGCTTAAGAGGTGAGAGACTGAGTTGAACTGAGACAGGCAGAGTTGTAGTTTTCCAAGGCTTTTATGGAGCATGCACAAAAATCAGCCAGTATCTTCTTTCATATTTCTATTTTCTCCCTCCACTTCCTCCTTAAAAGGTTGTCAAGACTGGCACACCTGATAAGATGAAACATTTTCAAATATTGAAAATTGTTGCCCTGAGTTTTAGAGAAAGAAAGGGAAATCTTCTCTCTCACCAATTCCTTCCACTCACTGTAATCCAGGATCACTGGTCTTCTGAAGATTTCTCAGGGAGCTGAGCAACTTCCCACCTCCTGGCCCTCATACTTGCTCTTGCCCCCAATGCTTACTGCCTTCATTCCACCCTTCTTAAGCTCCCTAAGTCCTAATCAACTTCTGTGTCTGATTCTAAACTCCAGTACTGTCTTCCTCGACTGTCCACATTTAAGCCAGGCCTCCACTGCCATTATACCTTGCATGTCTTCTTCAAGGCGTTTTTCTCAAAACTGTAATTATTTACATAATATTTGCTTAATCTATTTCCCTGTTAAGCTTCAAAGCATGGGTATTTCTTTTGTCCTGTCTTTTCTACAGCCATACCAAAGTACACAGGGCATAGTAATTGACTGCTTAAGTAAATGATAGCAAAGACCAGAAAATTGAAGTGATTTTTACAAGTATTTGGGGGGAAAAAAGAATAAGGTCCTAATATGGAGATACTGGCTAGAAGCAAGGTAAAATGTTTGGTGAAACACCCCTCCTTCAGCAAGGAAGAAAGGAGAATCTTCTCATCCTGTTGAGATGAGAGACCTCTCATCCAATGAGAGACCTCATAGGAATCTATGAAACCCTCTTGGAAAAACCCAGTTTTATAAACTGACCAACCATTCTCCATTAGGAAAGACAGTCCTAGTTTTCAGTTCTGTCACACATGAACAGGTGTCTCAAATTGGTCCATACCTGGAATGTCTCTACTTCTTTCCAGGAACTTCTCTATTTGATCGGGCATGGTAATAAATTCCATCTTAGCCCTGAGTTCTCACATCATACTTTAGAGATAGGTCTCAGGCATAGATCTTCTCCTTCAACTTTCTACCAATTGAGAATAAAATTATGATGGTAATATTCATAACAATAATAAAATGTAATGGTGAGGTAGTATCTTTTGGCTGACCAGTATCCATTCCAACTTCTCTGGCACTAGCTTTCTGATATCTTAGGTGGAAATGACAGTTCCCCCCAAATTCCCAGTGGTTCTCTATCCTCTCCTGGCTAGGTGACTCAGTTGCTCATTCCCTATAATTTAAATCTTAAAAAGTAACAATTAGAAAATCGTTTGAGCTCAGTCACTCCAAGAGAAGCACCCTGGAAAGACTTATGGAAATTCCTTCTTTGTAGGTCCCTGCCCCCACCTTGAACTGACAGACTTTACTTAAGCAGCCAGAGACTGTTTCTATTCATTTCAACAAAAGTTTCAACCAAATTATGCTGATACAATGATTATGAAGATATAATGATAAAGACGATAATGATAAAACAAATACCTCAGGAGACTTCACAAAAATCTTTACCAAAGCTCAAGTCATTCTAAAAATATGACACTCAGTCATTCAGATAACTTCTCTGGAACCAAGTAGTTCTAACTTAAATCAGTTGACATACAAAATACCAGTACACCAAACAATTCTATGAAGATTGGATTTATAATATAATCTAATGTCTATTATTTGGCCTAATATTGTTATTTTAACTTTTATAAGAATTTGTTGGATCAAAGACTATATTTTCCATAAAATTATCTCACTAAGGAACCCTCTATTAATATTCACATTGTAAATTTTTCCTTATTTAAATATTTGGAAGTTCTAAAGAAAGATTTCTATATTAAAAAATCAATAGCTTTCATAATCCTTAATTATTATAGTGTTCTTATTTCAATAACAAGCTTTTATACATCAACTGAATAACAGAATTTTGTGGGATAAAGCTGTTGAGAAATATTTCACTCTAAGCTAAATCTTGAATGCTTACCTATATTTGAAATTGTCTATTCACAAGCTGTATTAGGCAGCTATGCTATGTAAGCAACCACCCCCAAGATTCAGTGGCTTAAACACAATTATTTAGTCTTCCTCATGTATCTGTAGGTCAGCTGAAAATCAGCCAATGTAGGCTGGGTGACTGATGCAAGCCACAGGACCGGCTGGACTTGGCTCCTCAGTGCAGCTTGTGCTTGGGTCTACTGGCCAAGTGGGCATTCTGGATCTTAGGCTAATGGAGAAGCAGCTGCTCAGGAGCTATTCTCATGGCAGTGGCTGAGCTGGAACATGGCAAACCCAACAGCACAAGCACATTCAAGCTTTCGCCTGTATCACAACCACTGACATCCTATTGCCCAAAGCACATCACATGGCCAAGCCCAACAGTGAAAGGAAGAGGAAGTATATTCCATACATACGGGAGGAGAGAAGACTGAATTTTCCTGAATAGTAATCCAAACTATCACATAAATTAGCAATACATTTGAAACATATACCTTGCTTATGTAAATAATACTATCTTGCTGACTATATATGATGGTAACTTATTTGATGATGGACAAAATCCAAGATATCAGAAGTGACATTGAATTTCATATTAGTTAACTGGCTGTCCAAAATCTAAGGCCAAAAGTAGAACATTAGTCCACTCTGACCTAGAACACACAGTTGCACAGCTTTGTAGTACCACCACTGGAGGTCTAACCCAGATTCTTCAGACTCAAACCTCTTGCTCTTCAGCACTAGCCTGCAGTGTTTCACCATGAGTACCACCTCTTTATTTTGAAAAAGAAAAATGGAAGCACAGAACATGGAAGCATTAAATACTTCCTATATGCCAGGTTTTGAGCCAGAGGTTTATCCATGTTATTTCCTTCTGTCCTTAAATCTCATGAGGTCAGGGAAATTTTTCAGAATTTACAGATAGGAAAATAATCATTCAGGAAATTTTAAAACTTACTTTTCTAAAGACAGGCAGGTAGAAAATCTAAATTTTTGAAACCAGCCCCATCTGACTACAAAACACACGCGTTTCTATTAAACTACCCACAAGCATCTCAAAATATTCAGCAATCAGGACTGAAAACTAGTACCTGAACCCATGCATCTTGAGCCAGGGATTCTTCTATTAGTGCTTCAGCACCCATATTTCCAAAACCATTAAGCTTTGTTTTAATATATGGTTTAACAACTGGTCAAAATATTTGAATTTAAGATTCTTCAACACATCTTGGTTGCCATAAATATATGACCTGCTTCCTTATTAATTCAGCTACCATCTGTGACTTTTTCAGTATGAGGGAAGGATAAGCCATCCATATACCTTACTTCGAGTAAGTGTATTGTCTTTGACCACTAAGAAAAAATTTATATTGAAAAGGTGAAAGAGGTCTAAGTGTTGATCAAATCTGTTTGTTCCATTGTCCCCATATGTGAAACAATGTTGCCTCCTGTCACTGGTAATAATAATAATAATAATAATAATAAATGATAATAATAATAATAAATTATGCTTTTAGGAATTATCAGTCTGTAGAATTTAATCAGGATTCTTTTAATTGACACATTAACAATTTCTTTCAGGTCACTGTATTTTGATACACCTTATAATACATTCTTCAAAAGAAGGTCACTTTTTCAAAGCTTTTAGCAAGGTCAGTACTATGAATATACCTTGATTTTCAAAATATAAGATTAAGCTCCTCTATAATGTTCTATGCTGAATTTACTGAACTCCATGTATAGAGAACTTCAGGCCAAAGAGTTGGCTATGCTTTGGATGATTCATTGTGAATTATACTATCCATTAATTAACTGAAATTAGGATGACTGTATCAAAATAGAAAAAAAGAAAAAAGAATATGTTATCCCAACTTGAGATGATAGGATAGAAAAAATAAAGTAACTGTAAGAAATGAAAATTTTCCCACATTTACTGAGGTATAATTTACAAACAAAAATTGAAACTCTTGTGAGGAATAAAATGTAATAGGAAGCACAGTGCACCACTTCTGAGTCTAGGACTCCAGAGTCTTGCATGCTTTGGCCTTCTCTTTTGGAACCTTACCCAGACACCCATATAACCAAGCTTGTGCTGGCCTGCTGGAGTATGAAAGCCATGTGGCTCAGAACTCAACCAGTCCAGCTGAGGCCATCCTAAACTAACCAGTGTTCAGTCAACTTGGCAGCTGACCTTAACCCATGAATGAACCCAGCCAAGACCAGAAGAACAATGCAGCTGAGCTCAGCACTTATTCTTGGCTTGCAGAATTGTAAACTATGTAAATACTTGTTTTAAATCACTAAGTTCTTGGGGTAGTTTGTTATTCAGCAAAATCTAAACAATTAAAAGGGAGCTATCTGATATAGGGCTCAAGGCAGGGAATTGGATTAGGTAGAGGTTTAAAAGGAAAAGAAAATATATGAGATAAATGAGAAAGAGTGCTGACATTTGTTGTTCTAGATGGCAGGCACTTGTGGTTTGTTTGAAGTCCCCCAAAAAAATATATTTCTGCAAGGAAATATATTATATATACAATTTAGAGAGATGCAGGAGAGACCTTAATCAAGACTAGACATCCAGAAGCTATCGAAGAAAATATGCATACATTTAGCTATATAAAAATTCAAAATTTGGGGTGCCTGGGTGGTGCAGTCAGTTAAGCATCTGACTCTTGGTTTCAACAGGGGTTCTAATCACTGAGTCATGAGATCAAGCCCATAGGGCTCCACACTGGTCTTGGAGCCTGCTTAAGATTCTCTCTCTCCCTTTGCCCCTCTCTCCCCTCCTCTATAAAAATTTCTTTTAAAAATTCAAAAATTTTGTGTATCAAAGAAACCATGAAGAAAGCCAGTGAACAAAACTGTGAACATTTTTTGGAGCAAAGCAAAACACAAACACAGGTGCGATGTTTATGATATACAAGGTGTGCAAGTTCCCAGGAAGGAATTAAGCAACCCAATAGAAAAATAGGCAAAAAGCATAAAGAGGCAATTCACAGAAGAGCCAATTCAAATGGCTATGTAACACAGGAAACAATCTTCAAACTAGTCAGAAGAGTACAAGTTAAAGTAAGAGTGAGATAGCACTGTAGACTCACTATACTGGAAGGAAAAAAGATTTTACTGTTAAGATGCAGGAAAGGTCAAGATGCCCACAAAGATGGCTGATAAAAATGCAAATTATTACAGTTTTTTGGACAGCAACCTTTCAAAAATCTATTAAAATTATACACACACACACACACACACACACACACACACTCAGAAATCCGACTCAGAATAGTCTCTTTCAGAAAGATAAGCACCAATACAGAAGGATATTTATTACATTATGCAACCTTTCTTAGTGACAAGAAAAAAACCAAAAAACATAAATTGGAGAAACAGGGAATGTCCATCAACAGAGAAATGGCTGATTATGTTGCAGTAATTTTTTCTATGAAATATTAAATATTAAAAAAAGAATTAGAAATATACTTGGATGCAATACTTTATTGGTGAGAGACAGAAATATTTAAATAATGTGATCTCACTTTAAAAAAATAAACAGTTTTCCAAAACACTACATATATATACATGAGTCTATATATGTCAGCATATTTGTATATTGCTATATGAAAATGAAACAAAATATAAGAAGATACGCTGGATTGTTAAAGAGGGTTACCTCAAGACAAGGGGTTATAGAATAGCTCAAGGGAACAGAAGGAAGAAGGAAACAAAGAGGAAAAAAGAAGAAAAAAATACACTAAAAAGAAGTAATGTAATGAAATCAAATTCACATATTTATATGCATATACTTATGTACACTTTTATGTACAAATATCTCACATTCATATGAATGTACATATAAACAAATGCATGGGAAAAAGCCTTTAAATTAATTATTTTAATGAAATGAACCTTTGTTCTTCTGGGTTGAATAATGTCCCTCAAAAATTCATGTCTTCTTAGAACCTCAGAATGTGACCTTATTTGGAAATAAGGGCTTTACAGATGCAACCATTAAGATGATGTAATACTGGATTAGAATGTGTCCTAAATTTGATGACTAGCGTTTTTGTAGGAAGACCATGTAAAGACACACAGGGAATAAGATCATGAGGCAGAGATTGGAATCATGCTACCATGAGCCAAGAAGCACCAGGAGCCACCAGAAGCTGGAAGAGGGAAGAAAGCCTTCTCCTCTAAAGCCTTTGGAAGGAGTGCAGCCCTGCTGACACTTTTATTTTGGACTTCTAGCTTCCAGAATTATGAGAGAAAAAAATATGGGTTCTTTTAAGCCACCAAGTTGGTGGTAATTTGTCACTGCACAACTAGAAAACTAATACAACACAGAGCATAGATTTTGTATGTTTGGCAATGTGAAAAATATTGATCCTGATTCTATCTCCAAATGAATTTACAAATAACACACCCCTGCTAGATTGTAAACTCCATGTCTAAATTGTCTTCCCAGGTATTGGCACATAGTACATACTTAGTTAATATTTGCAGACCAAATGAATTAATAGATGAATGAAAAATATAGATAGTTCCATGCATTTGAATTTTTGAAAATAATTTGATTTCTGCGTGTTCAAGTTTGGGGCCAGCTCACAAGAATACATTTTGTTTCTGACCAGCTCACACTGGATTTTATTCAATGTAAGTGTTGGACCAAGACTCAAGGCCCAGTCTCTCTGAATATAATAACTGAGGGGAAAAGTAATAGCAGTAGAAGGAAGAGTAGTAGTGGCACCAGACTCTAAGGAGGAAATCCAACCCTTTCATCTGCACACTGTGCTAATTTTCTCACAATCCCTTTACATAATTTCTCAGCGTTATCAGTAAAGTTGAAAAAACCTCGCCCCAGGATATCCACCAGGACTGTTTTGACTAGCTGCTCCCATCAGACCTGGACTCCAAAAAGTAAGCTTGTGTTGTGTTGCATAATAAATTGTTACAGAAATCTTTCTAGAACATAAAAGTTACTCTGGTGTCTGACTGAAGGTTACTGTGTGCATTCTAGAAGAATTTCAAAAGGAACAGAAAGGCTGAACAAGTGAGTAAAGTCATTTCAGAGCGATTCTTGAAGGGTAATGCCTACATTCCAGAGGGATTTCAGCGTTCAGCTAGAGGGTGGCAGAATTATTGCTGAAGTATTCCTTGTGGAGAGCTTTAACCTCATGGCCGAAGTGTATTCAAAACAATTCTGCTGCGATAGTAAAAAATATATATCCATGTTGTGCATTCCCAGAAGAGCATTCTGGCCTCCTTCTTCACACGAGCCAAGAACCGAAAAAGAGCTGAGGGGGTAAATCAGTAAAGTGCTACCACAGAGATTTTAGTCTCAATACTGGTTGGGGAACCTCATGGTCCCAAAAGGTTAGAGACATTAGATGTTTTATAGGGCATGTGACAAAATGAATAATCCATAGGGGAAAAAAAAGCGCCCTTAACTCTATCCAGGTAACATCATACAATAAAGTAAGAGAAAATAGCAGATAAAATTTTGCTTTGTGGTCCTTCTTCCAAACCACTAAATTAATCCTTCATGTGTATCCTGTGCATAGCATTCTGCTAGGTATTGGGGAAGAGCATGATTGCCTCTCAAGCTAATTGAGCATGGAAGACATCCATATATTCAACGAATATTTATTTAACGCTGAACTGTTAGGTGCAGAGGAGCTAATGAGCTTCTAACAGGCCTTCCTTCTTCCAGGGCTGTTCCTCTCCCATCCCTGGTCTAGACCGCTCAAACCTTCTCCCCATCACCTTTGGAGGTCCTGTGTATTGAGAACTTTATCTTGCCACCCTATTTCCTGCCACTCCCTCCCAGTTCACACTGCTGCAGCCAGTTTCGTGGCCTATTATAATTCCTTCCCCTCTGAGCCCCTGCCTGGGAAACCCCATTATCCCACCTCTCATCTCTTTACACAGCATGGTTCTCCCCACCCTTTGTGTCTCAGCTATTGAAGCTTTATATACAGGGTCCTTTCAGGACCCTGTATATAAAGTACACACGCTTTTTTAAATCCCTTTTACCCATTTCACCCAACCCCCCCCCAATTACTTCCCTCTAGCAAATGCCAGTTTGTTCTCTGTATTTAAAAGTCTGGTTTTTTATTTGTTTTTTTGTTCATTTGTTAAGTTCTTTAGATTCTATACATAGGGAAATTATATGGTATTTGTCTTTCTCTGACTTATTTCACTTAGCATAATACTCTCTATGTCCATCTATGTTGTTGCAAATGTCACAATCTCATTCTTTTTTCTTTTCTTTTTTTTTTTTTTTTGGTTTTGTCTAGGTTCACATTTTATTTCCATAATTAAATCCTAGAATATATCCCTTTACCCCACATTCACAACATGGCAAAACAAATCTGCCCAGAAAATAAGACTTTTTTTTTTCTTTTAAGCATTTCTGTTCTTTGTTTCCCGTTCTTTATTTAAATTCAACTAATCAACATATCATGTATTATTAGTTTCAGAGGTAGAGTTTAGTGATTCATCAGTCTTATATAATACTCAGTGCTCATTACATCTCATTCTTTTTTATAACTGAGCAATATTACATTGTATACATACAGTATATTTTCTTTATCCATTCATCTATGGCTGGACACTTAGGTGGTTTCCATATCTTTGCTATTGACATTAATGCTGCAATAAACATAAAAGTACTTTTATCTTTTCAAATTTGTGTTTTTATTTTCCTTCGGTAAATATCCAGTAATAGATTACTGGATCATATGGTATTTCTGTCTTTAATTTTTGTTTTCCACAGTAGTGGCACCAATTTACTTTCCCACCAACAACGTATGGGGTTCCCTTTTCTCTACATCCTCACTGATACTTGTTATTTCTTGTCTTTTTGATAATAGCCACTCTAACTGGTAGGAGGTGATAACTCATTGTGGTTTTGATTTGCATTTCCCTGATGATGAGTGATACCTTTTCACGTATTTCTTGGCCATTTGCATGTCTTCTTTGAAAAAAAAAAATGTCTATTAACGTGCTCTGCCCTTTCTTTAATCGTATTGTTTATCTGCCCTTTCTTTAATCGTATTGTTTATTTATTTATTTTGATGTTGAGTTGTATGAGTTCTTTATATATTTTGGATATTAACCCTTTATCAGATATATCATTTGCAAATATCTTCTCCCATTCAGTAGGTTGCCTTTCTGTTTCGTTGATGGCTACTTTTGCTATGCAAAAAAGTTTTTTATTTTGATTTACTCCCAATAGTTTTTTAGCTTCTGTTTCCCTTGCTTGGGGAGACATATCAATAAATAAGTTCCTAAGACTGATGTCCAAGAGATTACTCCCACATTTGCCTTTGTGGGATTTATGGTTTCAGTCTCACATTTAAGTCTCTAATCCATTTTGAGTTTCTTTTTGTTGATGGTGTGGTCCAGCTGTATTCTTTTGCATATAGTTGTCCAGTTTTCCCAACACCACTTCTTATTGAAAACATTGTCTTTACCCTATTGTATATTCTTGCCTTCTTTGCTGTAAATTAACTGACCATATAAACATGAGTTTACCTCTGGGGTCTATGTCCTGTTCCATTGATCTGTCCATTTTTGTGCTAGTACCATACTGTTTTGAACACTGTAGCTTTGTAGTATACCTTAAAATCTGGAATTCTGTTACCTCCAGGCTTATTCTTCTTTCTCGAGATTGCTTTAGCTAGTATACACACCTCTTATTCCTTATCAGTTCTTTTTTGTTGTTTTCTTCTCAATGTTTATTCACAATTTGTACTTATTTTACTTGTTTACATAGAGGTTTTCATACCAAGTACTCTGTCAGTCTTATTCACAATTATATATTCAATGCTTAACACAGTGAGTATATAATACTCAATAAAATTAGTATTTTGCTAAGCACAACAGTTGCTTAACAAAATGTACTGTCTGAATGAATGACCCAAAGTGACCAATGCTGGCTCTATCTTAATTAAATAGAAATCAAGTTCAAATCTTGGTTATAAATTCCTATTTTCTGCAAATTCAGAGATCAAGATGATGGAATATGGGGAAAGATGAAAGTCGACTTTTAGAAAAATGTTACTTTTGCTTTCCTTTGATATTAGGAATTAACTATTATGGAAATTTGATGGGATTGATTAATGGGTCTTGAAGGATCTAAGATTCTTTTCCAATCTAATCACCCTACTCCCTTGCCTCAAGAATTCAAATGATAAAGTAGAAAAAGACTCATAAATACAGTGAACTAACTGATGGCTGCCAGAAAGGAGGGGACAGGGGATAGGCAAAATGTGTGAAGGAGAGTGGAAGATACAGGCTTCCAGTTGTGGAATGAATAAGTCACGGGAATCAAAGGCACAGCATAGGGAATATAATCAATGGTATTGTAATAGCATCGTATAGTGACAGGTTGTAGCTACACTTGTGAGTATAGCATAATATAGAGACTTGTTGAATCTTTATGCTTTACACCTGAAACTGATGTAACATTGTATGTCAACTATACCTCATTAAAAAAAAAAAAAAAGAATTCAAGTGATGGTATGGGTAGGTTAAGTCCAAAGATATTAATTAGCATACTTACAGTGTCTAAACTGTCAGCAAAAATAATACAAACAAATCACTATTGGGGCAAACACTCTCTTTCCTCTTTATTTCTTAGGGTGATCTACCATCTGAATGTTAAAAACATAGATGACTAAGATCTGAATATAGGCTTAAAGAGAAATAAATCAAAAATATTGCTCAACCTTCTTGATTACAGTTTAAGGGCTGCCTATTCCTGGCTAAAGGAGTCACATGATTCTGTGCACTACAGCCTGTACCACTGGAAATTATTCTTGATTTAAGACAAAAGAAAGAGAGTTTGGGGCAAACTGAGAGAGTTTGATTATATAATTCTCTGTATCATCCTGAGGGTCTTTATATGACTTTGGTGGTGGTTCCATAGTTTGGAATCAAGATCCCAAGTCCTGAGAAAATATATTAAACAAGCATTAACACAACTTTCCTCCCCAAGAGATCTGTTAGAAATTAAATAGAAAAAATTAAGTTTATTAAAATTCTTTTTTTCCTTCTATGTATTTTTAAAATTTTATTTTTATTTTTATTGTATTATGTTAGTCACAATACAGTACATCATTAGTTTTTGATGTAGTGTTCCATGATTCATTGTTTGTGTATAACATCCAGTGTTCCATGCAATCCATGCCCTCTTTAATACCATGACCAGGCTCACTCATCCCCCAATCCTCCTTTCTAAAATTCTCTGCTTTCCAGAGTCCATAGTCTCTCATGTTTCATCTCCCACTCTGATTTCTCCCCCTTCATTTTTCCCCTCCTTCTTCTAATGCCCTCCATGCTATTCCTTATGTTCCACAAATAAGTGAAACCATATGATGATTGACTTTCTCTGTCTGACTTATTTCACTTAGCATAATCTCCTCTGGTCCCATCCATGTTGATACAAAAGTTGGGTATTCATCTTTTCTGATGGAGGCACAATATTCCATTGTGTATATGGACCATATCTTCTTTATCCATTTGTCTATTGAGGGGCATTTTGGCTCTTTCCACAGTTTGGCTATTGTGGACATTGTTGCTGTGAACATTGGGTTGCATATGGCCCTTCTTTTCACTACATCTGTACCTTTGGGGTAAATATCCAGTAGTGCAATTCCTGGGTCATAAGGTAGCTCTATTTTTAATTTTTTGAGAAACCTCCACACTGTTTTCCAAAGTGGCTGCACCAACTTGCATTCCCACCAACAATGTAAGAGGGTTCCCCTTTCTCCATATCCTCTCCAACATTTGTTGTTTCCCGCCTTGTCAATTTTTGCCATTCTAAGTGCTGTAAGGTGGTATCTCAGTGTGATTTTGATTTGAATTTCCCTGATGGCTAATGATGATGAACACTTTTTCATGTGTCTGTTAGCCATTTGTATGTCTTCTTTGGAGAAGTGTCTGCTCATATCTTCTGCCCATTTTTTGAATTGATTATTTGTTTTTTGAGCGTTGAGTTTGAGAAGTTCTTTATAAATCTTGGATATCAGCCCTTTGTCTGTAGTGTCATTTGCAAATATCTTCTCCCATTCTGTGGATTGCCTCTTTGTTTTGCTGTTTCCTTTGCTATGCATATACAGAAGAATGAAACTCAACCATTCTCTTACACCATACACAAAGATAAACTCAAAATGGATGAAAGACCTCAATGTGAAACAGGAATCCATCAAAATCCTAGAGGGGAACATAGGCAGTAACCTCTTTGACATTGGCTACTGCAACTTCCTTCAAGTTCACTAAAAATCTGATGAAGGTGATGGTCTGTGTATAGCAATAGCCACAGAGAAAATGGAAGTCTCTATGACAGTTTCCAAGGAGCTGCATACCCAGACAGAACACATGTTAGGCACACAGATTTTTTTTTTTTTTGAAATGCAACAGAAGTTGGTATGAAGAAATTTAAAATGGTGGACTGCCATGTAGCAATACAGTATCTCTTGGTAACATCACAGATTTTTGGCAAAGTTGTTAACCTCAAAAAGTTCATGAGTAAGTTTCTTTTTTTTTTTTTTTATTAACATATAATGTATTATTAGCCCCAGGGGTACAGGTCTGTGAATCGCCAGGTTTACACACTTCAAAGCACTCACCATAGCATATACCCTCCCCAATGTCCATAACCCCACCACCCTCTCCCTGTACCCCTCTCCCCCAGCAACCCTCAGTTTGTTTTGTGAGATTAAGAGTCTCCTATGTTTTTTCTCCCTCCTGTTCCCATCTTGTTTCATTTATTCTTTTCCTACCCCCCCAAGTCCCCCATGTTGCATCTCCACTTCCTCATACCAGGGAGATCATATGATAGTTGTCTTTCCATAAATAAGTTTCTTTTTTTTTTTTAAAGATTTATTTTTTTGAGAGAGAGAGACACAGAGAGAGAGGGAACACAAGCAGGGGGAGTGGGAGAGGGAGAAACAGGTTCCCTGCTGAGCAGGGAGCCTGATGTGGGGCTCGATCCCAGGACCCTGGGATCATGACCTGAGCCGAAGGCAGTTGCTTAACGACTGAGCCACCCAGATGGCCCTAAGTTTCTTATTAAAAAAAAAAAATCATGGATAATTCCATAGTTTGGCTATTGTGGACATTTATGCTATAAACATTGGGGTGCAGGTGCCCCTTCAGATCACCACATTTGTATCTTTGGAGTAAAGAGCCAAGATGTCCATCAACAGATGAACAGTTAAAGAAGATGTGTGTATACACACACACATACTGGAATATTATTCAGGCATCAGAAAAGGTAAATACCATTTACATTGACATGGATGGAACTGGAGAGTAGTATGCTGAGTGAAATAAGTCAATCAGAGAAAGACAATTATCATATGGCTTCACTCATATGTGGAATATAAGAAACAGCACAGAGGATCATAGGGGAAAGGAGGGAAAAATGAATGGAAAGTCATCAAAGACATCCCATGAGAGACTCTTAACTATAGGAAACAAACTGAGGGTTGCTGGAGGAGAGGCATGTAGGGGGATGGGGTAACTGGGTGATGGGCATTAAAAAGAGCACATGATGTGGTGAGCACTGGGTGTTATATGCAACTGATAAATTACTGAACTCTGTATCTGAAACTAATGATGTACTAACATGTTGGCTAATTGAATTTAAATTTTAAAAAAATCTTAAATGGGTTAACATTTTTTAATTTGCTGGGATAGAGCTCAACCAAGAGGGCCTCCATGGAAGCTGCCCAATCACAGAGAGGCACCTGGAGGAACTATACTGTAGAATTTGAACCAATCAAATCAAAGAGGCCATACTCGTAAAGACTGTGATACTGGGTTTGAGTCAAGTTTACCTAAAACTTGAAGAGTCAGGGTAGGTCAGAGAGCATTTAGGTCAATTAGAAGGGTCCCCACCAGGGTTTTTGCAACCAAAATACTCAGCTGTATCTTGATGATGATTTAATCATCATCCTAGAACTGGGAGGAGTGGACCTTCTCCAAAATTGCCAGCCTCTGGAGGTAGAGAGTGAGTTAGCACACCTGTCATTATAGAGTGACTCAGCTCAAGCCCAAAACTCTCTTAAAGTAGCAAGTTCTCCAAGTGATGAAGCAGCCAGTCCAGCACTAGTTACAACAGTGCAGTCCAGCACTTGAGAATCCTTGATTCAGGACACCATACTTTTCTCCATTACTTAACAGAGGCAAGCAAGAGTTGGTTTTATCACCTGACAGCATTTAATTTTATTGGGGTCATCTATCTCCAATTATATCTCACTAATATTTATTAAAAATGTAAATTTTTGAACCTTGTATGGGACCTAACTGAATGGGACCTTCTGAGAGTGGGGTCTAGGAATCTTTATTCCAAAAGGCAACTCAAAAATTCCTAAATTCATTGAAGTTTGAAAATTACCATTCTTTCCTCTTTATTCTCATAATACGATATGCTTCTTTATATGCCCATTATCAGTCTCACTTCCTATGGGCAGATACCTAACATCTGCCAGATCCTTCAGTTTTCCCATTCTTTCTCTATTGCTGTCAGTAATGCAGATTCTATCAAAGGACGTGTCTTCAAAATGGTGACATTGGGTAACTGGCCTTAAAGGATTGCAAGGTGATCCCTATAGCCTAATGTTCCTGCACCAAAATCCCCATTCCTAAATATCTAACATTCACTTCCCACTGAAGGGCTAAGCAACTTACTGTACATGGACTATTGGCCCTCAGACTTGGAATATCCATAAGTATTCAGCACCTACTATGTCCTTAGCACTATACCACAAGGATGAACATATTATAAAATACCCTAAATTCTAAGAAACCATCTCAGCCCTCAAGTTACTTAAAATCTAGTAATAGTCTAATAGTGGTCTGAGTTAGTAAAATGTATAATAAAGTAGAACCAGAAAAATTATAGAAGTAACAAAATAATATGACTGGAATGTAAAATTATGCAAGCTTTATGGAAAATAGTATGCCATTCCCTCAAAATATTGAAAGTAAAATTGCCATGTGATCTGGAAATCCCACTTCTTGTATATACCCAAAAGAATTGAAAGAACGGTCTTAAAGAGATATTTTCACAGCCATGTTCATAGCAGCATTATTCACAATAGCTCAAAGGTAAAAGAAACCCAAGTATCCATCCATAAATAAAAGGATAAACAAAATGTGGCATATACGTATAATGGAATATTATCCAGCCTTTAAAAGAAAGGGAATTCTGACATATGCTACAACATGGATAAACCTTGAGGACATTATGCTAAGTGAAATGAACCAGTCACAAAATACATTATATATGTAAAATGCTATGTAATTCCACTTATCTAGAGTAGTTAAATTCATGGAAACAGAAAGTAGAAAGATGATTGCCAGGTGCTGGGGAGAGGGGAAACGGGAAGTTGTTTACAAGATAAGGAGTTTAGTTTTGCAAGGTGAAAAAGTTCTGGAAATTGGTTGTACAACAATGTGAATGTACTATAAGTAAATTTTGTATTATGTATATTTTTCAATAAAAAATAATGATAAACAATTAGAATGCTGTTTGGCTTGTCTTGTTCTTTTTGTGAAAGGCCTCCACATGTCAGGCAGTTGCCCTTCCTTACCTGGCACCATTTTGCCCAGACAAAGCTGCATCTATTTTCCACCAAGGTATGGATAGCCTGGAAAATCCCTTACCTGAGATTTAAGCAATGATTCTCTCTGAGCTCTCAATTTGATTGTTTTCCTCCTGCACAGGTTGAAGGGCTATCCTCATGGGTTCCTGCTAGTATACTCCCCACATAGACAGCCTGGAAAGAAGAAATGCGATGGATCAGCACTTTAAAACACTGAATGTCCTTCAAGGACACACCTTGTCCATAGAGGCCATCGTGAGAAAGGTAGGTACATTAATCATTTCCCCTGTTGGAAATGAAGGAGAAGAAATAAATAAACATCCCATCATCATGATCAGGTATCAGAGGTTTGTTTTAGGTCATACCCCCATTAAAACGAATTTCAATGCTGTCAGGAGCAATGTCATGAATCTTCTGTACTTTTTTTCATGAGTAATTCATTGCTGGAAGGAGGCATCCTCCCTATGAGCTCCATAATGAGTACCCTGTCATTTATCTACCTTTCCACTTTTGGACATCTCAAAGCAAGACTGGAAAAGTGCCATTTGTGTACTTCTGCATTAACTGCTTCTACCTTAAATAAATACAAAGTAAAGTTATTGTAACTGGTGAGAAAGTCAATAACTTAGGAAATACTCTCAGCATTTTGTTCTGTTTGTGTCATGGGGGCTTATCATTTTAATGTTACTACTTAAATATTTTTAAAAATAACTCATATTTTTATGCATCTATATGGAAATGTTCAAAAATACAGATAACTAAAAAGATGAAAATAAGCATTCACTCTCTTATCTGTTCAGTGATAAGTATTAGCACCTTGGTATGTACCTTACAAAATCTTTTTTCAGTCACACACACACAAACATATACACATATACACATATGCACAATATTTTGGAAAAATGAAACCTTGTTGCCCACTTGATAGGCAGAATTCTGAGGTGCCCCCAGTATGTTCTGCCAGACACCAGAGGTGTCCCAGAGATATGGCATTGGCCTCTAGTAACTCCAGGAAACTGTGCAGAAGGGTAAACACAAACCCATGCCAAGTCCAGGAAAACAGCCCCAAGAACATATTCTAATGATGTAGCATCAGCAACACCATCTTTATGCATGAAGGATAAAAAATTGTTTTGAATCCTTTAAATGGATGAATTACAGAAATTTTAAAAAAATTAGAGATGTGTTCCCCTTCCCATCCCAGGAGGTAGTTTAGGAAAAGAGCCCATAGTCTATTAAAATCAGTAATTCTTTAATGAAAAAAGAAGCCAGGGATCTGTTCTACAGAAAGTTGTTGGGTTAGAGGATAAGGATTTTTGAGTTTGAATTCTTTAAATAGGCTCTGTCATTTTAACTTATGTGTTTTTTTAAAAGATGGTAACTCAACTCCCACACTATCCTGCTGCCCAAGGTCTAGCCAGTAGCAAAGAGAATTAAAATAAAACCTGAATAAATAAACAACATTCTAAACCCTCATTCTATGTGAAAAACAAAACAAAGCCCAAACTAACTCTCCCCACTTCTAACAGAATGCCCAAAAAAGAAAATTTTTCTCACACTATTAAACCCAGCCATCATTAGATTCCCATGGGCAGAAATGCCAAGTTTGCTAGTATATAAAAGAATTTAGATAACTTGTCTCTTTTCTTGAAAACAGAATGATTTAAAACCCAAGGAAAACTATGTTACTGCCTGACTCCTGACAAATTCTGGTTTCAGAAGAGTTTATTTTTATTTTAACCATTATTATTTGTTAATAATGAATAGATTTGACATATCTCATTGTTTTGCATTTTCTTTATTTATGGAATACAAATTTATATTCAATACCTCACTTTTCTCAATGGATTTATTTCTAAAAAGATTACATATATAATCTTTCTAGAATTTAGGATATATATATATGTATGTGTATACACACACACAGGATTTAGGATATACACACACACACACACACACACACACACATCTATCCATCCTTAAGAAGAAACCTCTGACCATATAGAGTAACTAATACTGTATTTTTCTCCTTGCTATAAAAAACTATAGAAGAGGATAAAATATACAAAAGAGCTTTTACAGATTCTGGGCAAAAATCAGCATATGACTGTAATCTTGAAAGAAAGGAAGTAAATCAACTGAGCCCCACAAGAACCCTGGATTTCTTCCTAGAGGCACCTTCAGACTAAATTATAGGGAAGCAGAAAATGAGTAGACTATCATGGCCTTTCTGAGTTGAAGAAATAGGGACTAGAATTCAGGGAGGCTGAAGCAGCTAAGATTTGCGGGGCATAGCATTAGAAAAGAAGAAACTATAAAAAAAAATTTCTTTTTTTTCTTTACTCAAGTCTGTTGCTGAACATTAAGCTATGCTTATACAAGATAAAAACCCCATGAACCTAGGCTGACCAAAATCAAGGCACTGTCAGAAGCCAAACAATTGCCAGAATTCAGGTAGGCCTGGGAGATACCTGAGTGCTAACAAGCTAAAATGTAAAGTCCTCATTGAATATCTGAGCCATTCGGTACACACCCCAGAAGACCCATGCCTTGGAAATAGGACTAAACCAGCTCTAGAACATGAGCTACTCTAGATTTGCCCTATCAAAACTTTAAACAATCCTCAAAAGAATCAAACTGAACAGCAAATGACTTAACTGCCTAGGCAAAAGTGCAGCAAACTTTAAAAGAAAACAATGAAACCCAGATACTCAGCAACTTAAAATTTATGACCTTCAGCACCCAATCAAAAACTACTAGGCATGCCCTCAGAAGTAGGAACACAGGATCTAAAGCCAGGAGAAAAATAAGTCAATAAACATGGAAACAGAAGTGCATAAAATTAATGGCAAAGAACTTTTAATCAGTATTATATATAAATATGGTCAAAGGAAAGCATAAACATGAGGAGAAGAAAAACTACAATATATAAAATGGGAAATGTTCTGTATAATAAAGTTTCATTAGGTGAAATTTAGGCACTGTAGAAGAAAATGTCAATGAATTTGTAGACATAGAAATAAAAGTTACCCAAACTGACTGACAAGAGGGAAAGAGACTGACAAGAAGTTAACCAAACAAGGGGGAATATAAAGCAGCCACACATATAGCTGGAGTCCCAGAAAGAGAGGGAAAAGAGACTAGAGGAGAAATTTTTTAAGAAATTATTTTCCAAGTTACATGAAAGCAACAAATCCATAGACTCAAAAGTGTAATGTCTCCTAAGCAGGATTTCACAAAGAAAACCACACTGAGGCACTTCATAATCAAGTAATAAGGAGAAAAAAAAAAATTAAAGCCACCCTATGCATAGGGGAACAAAGATCACAATGATCACAGACTTATCAGAAATAACATTAACCAGAAGATACTGGAATAGCATTATTAAAGTTCTGAAAGGGGAAAAAATGCTGTCAGTCCAGAATTTTATATCCAGCAAAATACCTTGCAAAAATGAAAGCAAACTACAGTCATTTTGAACAACTAAAAGAAAGCTGAGAGAATCTGAACTACAAGAATTTGAACTGCACCTGAACTACAAGAAATACTGAAGGAACATTTTTAGACTAATTCCAGATGAAGACATTTTTTTAAAAAGTGGGTGAGAGAAGCAGTATAGTCTGCATGATGATCACAGAATTTTGAATCCTGACACTGCTACTTAGAGAGTATTTGTTTCCTCATCTATAAAATGTGGATAGTTGTGCCTGTGTCATAAAGGTGTTGCAAAGATTCACTGAAATAAGGTAGTCAAAGCACTTAGCAAAGTGCCTGGAATATACTAAGCACTCAAAAAATCACAGATATTAGTGTTTTGCCAATATTTATTAAATGTACCAAGACATGGCGTTAATAACTCTTGATGAATATTTTTGCACAGAGCAACATATACATAAAAAAGAGAAAGCCTCTGGACCTCTTCAGGCCTCAGCTGTCCCTCTTGAAAAACCCCGCTTTCTTGGGTTAAAGAGGGGAGGGGCCAGGAGACCAGGTTCTGGCTCCAAAATCTTCAGTCTCCATCATGGAAATAAATAAATAAATAAATAAATAAATAAATAAATAAATAAATAAATAAAATAATAAAATAAAATAAAAAAATAAAATAAATAAATAAATAAACACACAGGTTAATAAATAAATAAACACACAGGTTTAAAAAAAAAAGAGAGAGAGAAAGCCTGCTTGACATTAAGTTTTACAATTTATCTTAGAAACAGGTAAGTGATTAAATATCTTAGTTTTATTAGTGCTTTGCAGTATAGGAAACTGAGGAGATGAGATATTGTGATACAAGTTACAAAGAACAGTTCATAGGTGAGAGGGGAAGATTCTCCACTTCCAGATGAGAAATCTAATCTTGTCAGTTTGTAATAAAAAAAAAGCACATCATCATTTCTGACTATTAGTTAAGTTTTGACCTTTCGTTTTACATCCAAAAGAGCTATATAATTTTTTCTTGATTCTTAACATTGTTTCATAAGGAGTCATTAGGAAAAAAAAATTTTTTTTAAGTAGCTATGTATGTTTATGGTTCTACAAAATGACTGATGCAATGGATATTCTCAAGTGACAGCATTAAAGACTAACATGCATGTGGAAAAATAAGGAAACAAATTATCTTAATTCTAAGTAAATACAAAGATGGATCAAACCTGTAAACAAAGTCTAGCATAGTAATGGCTATAGTATGACTGGAACCCAACTGCCTGGGTTCATTCCTATTCCACCCTCTATAAGCAGTGTGGCCTTGGGAATCTACATAACCTTTCTCATCTTTCAAATAGGGGAAACAATAGTATCTATCTCATAGGGTTGTTGAAGGATTCAATCAATTAAGGGGTAATATATATGGCATGCAAGCATTTGCTGCTGTATTATATAAGCAGTGATGAGAGCCTTAAAGAAAAGTCATAGGCACTACCTACTAATAGTGACAGCATATACATTCATTTCCTGAATGTCTTTCCAATTTGAAGTTGCTTTCAAACTGCCTAGAGGTAAAACATCATTGCCACTAGTATTACTCCTAGCATTTTAACTTGATATATTGGTTGAATTTGTTTGTGAAGAAAGTAAAGCTCCTTCCAGTGTAAAGTCCCTAAGAAGCTCAAGACAGCACCTGGAGTGCAGCGACTACTAATGTACAAAGAAGACAATCCCTGTCCAATGGCAGTAGCAAGCTCTGCTCTAATCACTCAGCTGAACAAACAAAACCCAGGATTTAGTTATTTTCCCAGAAACTAGATAAACAGCCACTTCCTTTTTAGTGTCTCTTTTTAAACTAAGAAGGTCCACATCTCTCCTAATCATCACTTCACTCTGTATTTTTATTTTAAAAGGTTGCTTTTTCTAGATTTTTGCTATTTTAGGCCAATAAGAAATTTTATAGGCAACTACAGTATGCTCTTTAAACAATATATGAATATAAGTCATATGCTGTTGTTTATATAAAAATTTTAAACCACAAATAAACCCAAAAATCTATTTGGAGTCAGTGGTGCACTGCTAGACTTATTCGGTTGTATGGACAGAAACCCATTCACTGAAGATATTGGAACTGGAACAGGCTTCAAAATTATCAGGAATGTGGACAATAGCTGTGAAGACAAGCTAATCTATATAGTCTCTTTCAAGTACCACAAGGTTTCTCCCTGTTTCATGATGTCTCTGTTTCTCTCTGCACATCTCATCTATTCTTTTTATTACCATCTGACTTCTGCCTTCTGATAAATTCCATTCCTTTATAACTTGTACTTATATGTAAGCCACTATGGGTTTTATCTTACTTTATCTCTGAATTCACCATTTGCTTTAAATCTAATTATACTCCTTGTTCAAATCACCATCTCCACTGCTACTCCATGTATGGGGTCTATGGGTGGAGCAGCTTTCATCAGAAGGACTGTGAGCAATTAGGCATGAGAAATATTCCTAGTAAATATACTCAGAGAAAATAGGCCACGTCCAGACAGCATTCTATAATGGACACAGTTTACTTGGTCTGTCCACTCAGAGAACCAGAGTCTTGAATACAAATGTTGGTTGAGTTCATGTTGGTCAGATATTTGATAGGATTATTTTTAGCATAAGACTTATTAACTGCATTTGAATGGTTCAAGTTCAGAATTACTGAAATCATTCCTTGAAACAAATTATAAACAACTCATTAAACAGAAAATTTAAATCTAACTATAGATCCAAGCAATAGCTGCAAATAATATACTCACATAGCTACAAAATGGTCCTAGTATCATTTAACTAATCTATTTCTGAAACCTTGTGTCCTTTGGGCTCTGTAAAATTTTGCACGCTGTCATATTTATTTTGCCATTATTATGATGGTATGCTTTCTGCTTATTCACACTGACATCCCTAAAAGCTCCTATTAGGCTGACTACCTCCACCTATGTTAGCTGAAGCACATCCTTAATCTCTGAGATGGCAATTTCTTAACAGTTGATCTTGAAGCTTTAATTTTATGAATTAATGCTTCTCTAGATGTTTAATTCTCTGTTCATTAATTCAGAGAACCATGCAAATGATGCAGATATGTAAACCGCCACATGCCTTCTTCCTCATGTTGCTGTGAAATACATGTCCCTAAATTGTTTGGTATTATTTTTTAAATCTTATAATTACAATTTTAATTGATATCTTTCCTTATTCTGCTATAGTTCAAATTTACAAAAACTTGCAAAACCCGTGCAAAAGAACTCCCAAATTCCTTCATCCAGACTACCAAATTGTTTGCACTGTACCACAAATATAACATTGATATCGATAGATAGATATAGACAGACATGTTGATCTATATGTTGATATGTTGATATATACATTATATATATGTATATATATATACACACACAGAGTCATTCATTCATTCATTCATATAGATTCATCCATTCTCCTATCAATGAACATTTCAAGCATTTTGTCTTTTTCTTGGCTATTACATAATATTGCAACACCATCATTCTTATATATCTCTTTTTATGCATGTACAAGAGTTTCTCTAGAACAGCAGTTCTCAGAATATAGTTCACAGATCCCTGGGGATCCCCAAGTGTTTGTAAGGTCAAAATTATTTTCATAATAACACAAAGATATTGTTTGTCTTTGTCACAGTGGTTGATATTTGTACTAAAGGTACAAAAGCAGTGGTGGAAGACTAATGATTTATCAAAGTACTGACAACAAAAGTACTAGTCATCATTATATTCTTCAATACCATGTACTTGAAAGTTTGTTGAATGCCAGTTTCTTTTAAAAATGTTTTGATAAAACTTTAATTTTATTAAAAACTTTATAGTTTTTATTAAAAGTTTTATTAAAGTTTTTATTAAAAACTTTAAAGTTTTATAAAAAACTTTAATAAAACTTAATGAAACTTTAATTTTATTAATTGTATTTTTAATAATTTCTTTTATTAATAAATGTATTAGCTCTCAACCCTTGAGTATGTATCATTTTTAATATTCTGTGCAATAAAATGAGGGAAACATGAAGCATTTCTGCTGCATATGAAGTAAGGTGGTTACCTCAAGAAAAAGTGATATGCGATTGTTTGACAGAAGAGCTGAGCTAGGTGTTCTTTTAAAGGAATATAATTTTCACTTGAATGAATAATTGACTAATTCAGACTCAGATACTTGATAAACTTGGATATTTGAACAAGTACAGTTTGTGACTTTGGGGAAAACAGCTGACTGTATTTGTTGCCCATACTAAAACTTGAAATTTCAAGTGAAATTTAGAATTTTGGAGAACTTGTATTTGCCACCATAAGCTTGATAACTTACCAATGTCTAAAGACTTTTCTGATAAGATATGTAATGATATAATCACTGTAATATTTCATATGGTTTAATAAATGGATAAATATTTGGAATATCTACAAAACTCAGTGAATGAATATATTCCAGATAACTAATAATGATGTTACACAACCACGTATGGGTCAAAGAGCCCCTGAAAATTAAGATAGGGTGACAGAATTAATAAAAAAACAAAATCCATCTATATGCCAACTACAAAAGACTTATTTCAGACTTAAAAGATGCATGCAAATTGAATGTGAGGGAGAGAAAAGCATTTATCACACAAATGGAAATGATGATAAAGCCAGAATAGCAATTTTTACATCAGACAAAATAGACTTCAAAGCAGACCATACCAAGAGACAAAGAATGACACTATGTAATAATAAAGGGAACACTCCAACAAGAAGATATAACACCTGTAAATATTTATGCACCCAATATGGGAGCACCCAATACATAAAGTGGCTAACAATAAATATAAAGGAAATAATCAGTAGTAATACAATAATAGTAGAGGTCTTCAACACCTACTTATATATCAATGGACAGATCATCCAAACAGAAAGTCAATAAAGAAATAGCGGCTTTGAATGACACATTGGACCAGTTGGATCTAACAGCTATATTCAGAACATTCCACCCTAAAACAGTAGAATATGCATTCATTTCAAGTACACATGGAACGTTATCCAGAATAGATCATGTTAAGACACAAAACAAGTCTCAACAAACTCAAAAAGACTGAAGTCATACCAGGCATCTTTTCTGACCCCAATGCCATGAAACTAGAAACCACAAGAAAAAAGCGAGAAAGAACACAAATACATGGAAATTACATAACATGCTACGAAAATAAATAAATAAATAAATAAATTGTCACTAAACAATGAATGGGTCAACCAAAATCAAAGAGGAAATCAAAAAATACATGGAGACAAATGAAAATGTTAACACAATGATCCAAAATCTTTGGGATGCAGCAAAAGCAGTTTGAAGAGGGAAGTATATAGCAATACAGTCCTACCTCAAGAAGTAAAAACAATCTCAAATAAAGAGTCCAACCTTACACCTAAATGAACTAGAAAAAGTAGAATAAACAAGACCCAAAACTAGGGGCACCTGGGTGACTCAGTCAGTTAAGTGTCTGTCTAGGGCTCAGGTTGTGATGCCAGGGTCCTGGGATTGAGCCCTGCATCAGACTCCTTGCTTTAGTGGGGAAGCCTGCTTCTCCCTCTCCCTCGGCCTGATACCCTCCCTGCTTGTGCTCTCTCTGTCAAGTAATACGTAATAAAGGCCATATACAAAAGACCCACAGCTAACATAATCCTTAATGGTGAAAAATTGAGAGCTTTTTCCCTACGGTCAGGAACAAGACAAGGATGTTCACACCCACCAGTTTCATTCAACATAGTCCTGGAAGGCCGAGCTACAGCATTCAGAAAAGAAAAGGAAAAAAAAAAAAAAAGGCATCCAGATTATTAAGGAAGAAATAAAACTCTCATTATTTGCAGAAGACATAATATACATAGAAAACCCTAAAGACTCCACAAAAATCTACTAGAACTCATAAATGAATGCAGTTAAGTTCGCAGATACAAAACCAATATACAGAAATCCATTGCATTTCTATACAATATTTTAAAAGTAGCAGAAAGATATTAAGAAAACAACATATGTTTACATTTACAATTGCACCAAAACCTCATTTACAATTGCACCAAAATTAATAAATACCTAGGAATAAACTTAACTAAGGAGGGGAAAGATCTGTACTCTGAAAACCATGAAACACTAATGGAAAAAGCTCAAGATGACACAAAGAAATGGTAAAATATTCCATGCTCGTGGATTAGAAAAACATTATTAAAATATCCATATTACCCAAAGCCATCTATAGATATAAAGCAATCCCTATCAAAATACAAGCAACAGAGGAGAAGGGAGTTGGGGGAAATTGGAAGGGGAGGTGAACCATGAGAGACTATGGACTCTGAAAAACAATCTGAGGGGTTTGAAGCAGCGGGGGGTGGGAGGGTTGGGGGAACCAGGTGGTGGGTATTAGAGAGGGCACGGATTGCATGGAGCACAGGGTGTGGTAGAAAAATAATGAATACTGTTATGCTGAAAATAAAAAATAAATAAATAAATAAATAAATAAATATTTGGATCATACCAAAAAAAAAAAAATACAAGCAACACTTTTCATAGAACTAGAACAAATTAACCTAAAATTTATGTGGAACCATAAAAGACCCCAAATAGTCAAAGCAATCTTGAAAAAGAACAAAAAAACTGGAGGTATCACAATCCCAGATTTCAAGATATACTACAAAGCTGTTGTAATCAAGATAGTATACAACTGGCATAATAACAGATATATAGATCAACAGAACAGAATAGAGAGCCCAGAAATAAACTCACAAGTATATAGTCAATTAATCTTCAATAAAAGAGACAAGAATATCCAATGGGAAAAAGGACAGTCTCTTCAACAAATGCTGTAGGGAAAACTGGAAAGCTACATGCAAAACAAAGAAACTGGACCACTTTTTTTACACCACACAAAAAAATAAACTCAAAATGGATTAAAGACCTAAATGTGAGACCTGAAACCATAAAAATCCTAGAAAAGAGCATAAGAAATAATTTCTCTGACATCAGCTATAGCAACATTTTTCTAGATATGTCTCCTGAAGCAATGGAAACAAAAGCAAAAATAAGCCATTGGGACTACAACAAAATAAAAAGCTTCTGCACAGCGAAGGAAACAATCAACAAAGCTAAAAGACAACCTACTGAATGGGAGAAGGTATTTGCAAATGATATAGCCAATAGGAGTTAGTATCCAAATTATATAAAGAACTTATACAACTCAACACCAAAAAACCCCACAAATAATACAATTTAAAAATGGGCAAAAGGCATGAACAGAATGAAATAATCACCTCACACCTATCAGAATGGCAAAAATTAAAAAATAAAAAAACAAGAAACAGTAAGAGTTGGCGAGGATGTGGAGAAATGGAAACCCTCATGCACTGTTGGTAGGAATGCAACCTAGTGTAGACCCTGTAGAAAACAGTATGAGATTCCTCAAAAAATTAAAAATAGAATTACCATATTGTCCAGTAATTCCACTACTGGGTATTTACCCAAAGAACTTGAAAACACTAATTTGAAAAGATATATGCACCCCTATGTTTACTGCAGGATTATTTACAATAGTCAAATGATGGAAGCATCACAAGTGTCCATTGATAAATGAATGGATAAAGGTGTGGTACACACACACACACACACACACACACATATGTGTGTATGTATATACATATATATATATATAATGGAATATTACACAGCCATAAAAAGAATGAAATCTTGCCATTTGCAACAACATGGATGGATCTAGAGACTATAATGTTAAATGAAGTTAGTCAGAGAAAGACAAATACCATATGATTTCACACATATGTAAAATTTAAGAAACAAAACAAAGAAAAAAGAGATAAACTAAAAAATAGACTCAATTGTAGATAACAGATGGTTAGTAGAGGGGAGGTGGGTAGGGGGTTGGGTGAAATAAGTGAAGGGTATTAAGAGTACACTAATCATGATGAGCACTGAGTAATGTATAGAATTGCTGAATCACCATATTGTACACCTGAAACTAATATAACACTGTATGTTAACTATACTGGAATTAAAAGATACATATTTTTAAAAGAGTGTAAGGAGCTTCAGAGACCAAAAAGCTTATAGACTGCTTCTGCAGACTTTAAGTCTGGGAATGAATTTGTGACACTGTAGCCTTTGTGTAGCTTCAATATTACTCATCAATGTCAAATTCTCCCCATCCAATCTTATCTATATCTGCAAGTTGAGAGATGATAGCTTAATTGAATTATCATAATGCTTCCCTGGCACAGACTAATTAGTTATTAAACAGAAATTATTTAGGTAAATTCTGGATACTATTTAAGACAGTTTAAAATAATTCCATCCCACTAAATGCCATACGATTTTATTATTAAATTTAAAAAATCAAATAGGTTCAAGTCTTTTTGGATAAGTATACAGGTTAAATGTATGCAGAGATGTTAAATTTCATTACACTATTTTATTAATAATTAAGTCAAACAGGTATTCTAGACAACCAATAAATCGAAAATACTATATATTCCTCCTGTGTAGCTACAATATATAATTATTCAGGGAAGCTATGCACTGATTAAAAGAGGTGCAATGATTAAAAACATGTGGTCTATTACCATGTAAAATAGGTTTGGGATTAATTCTACAACTGTTTGATATTTAAAATGAGTGTTTAATTCAGTATATTAAAGAGTTTTTATGTATATACAATAGGAAACGATTTTAGATTCCTTAACATTAAAATATAATGCAGGAAGGAGGTAGAAAGAAATTATATTAATTCTCCCAGAGCAAGACATTATAATAAGCTGAATCATACAATTTTTAATTTTAAATTTATGGGTTAAAAAGAATGAAAGCCTTTGGGACTAGATGGAATAAGATAAGATTACAATCCCAACAGGGAACTTTTGGAGATCTTTTCTATAGACATCATATCATCAAGACCTCATGAAAGAAATGGCCTTTCAATCAAATCTTCTGAAGTCATAGAGAATTTTATCATGTCTCGTGTATAATGAAATGTTAATGTGATTTTTCTTGACTGATACAATTCTAAGTGAGTGATTCATTTTCAACACCAGTTCTCACTCATTATATGACTGATTTAATTTGGTACTTATAATTAGAGCCTGTTTTTCAAAATGGCAACTGAATTCATGGGAGCAATGAACCTTCTCATTTATAGGAGGAGTTTTCTTAGAGGGTAATATTCACTGGACTCTGTATTCATTGAACTAAACTTCAGACAGATATAGGAAAGGGTTTATAGATAATCCTTAATTCATTGGAACCCTTTCCCTTAGTCTTCCCACCTCTAACTCCACTTCAAGTTCAGAAATTACATGAAAATATTTTAAGTATTGTTCTATGTGAAAATTGTATTCATTAAGGTATTTATAGTAGAGGGTGTATATATATATATACATATATATGTATATATATATACACACACACACACACATATATGTGTATATATATACATAAAGTTTACCACAATAAACTGCCTAAAGTACTGGCAGAGATAGGCATTAACTAGACATATTCATTGTAAATTGGGACCTGAGATTGCACCCAGAGAAAAATTATCTAACACACATAAAACCAATGTCCATTCAGAACCCCTAGAGTGCAATGCAGACAGATGAAAGGAAAGTTTCCACACACACACACAAATGAAGGAATGATTCCACACCCCTTTTCTTCAAGTTCAGTCTTGCAGGTTTATAGTTCAGGTTTACAGTATGGCCTCAGAAATCTCACACACACACCACATACACACACACACACACACCACACACACACACACACATAAGGAAATAAAAAACATTCAGAAAGCCACCCAACCTGGAAAGTTTCAGAGCTCACCTCCTAGGGAATTCTGTGACGGACACCTAACTATCGACAAGTTGGCCTATAAGCCTAGAAAAGATGCTTAGACTATCATCTGTGGTTCTGGCCATATTGCAACAAGACTGAGTAAGCCAAGAGCAAGAAAAGAGGTTGAAATACTTCTCCGCCCCTTCGCATCTCCTTTTTTATTTTCTGGGTAAACAGAAGTAGAATAAGGTTTAAAAAACACTTTTTAAAAGTGCCATTGCCCTTGTTCTAATTTATGTCTTAAAATAATCTTGAAGAAATAATATTCATCATGGAGGAAATGAGAAGAAACCTGGAACACTTTGTGTGGTATCTTGGTATTCAGGACTCAGTTTCAACATCTCCCTTCAGGCGCCATTCTTGACCACCCAATCCACTCTCTATCACAACATCCTATACTATACTGCAGAGAAGGTATCATCATTTGATAGTGTCCTTGTTTATTTGTTAGACAATAAGATCAGGGTAGACCTTATAAATGCAGATCCTGAGTCAGGCTGCCTGAATTGGAATTCTGGTCTTTCAACTTAATAGCTGTGGGGAAAGCTCTATGTCTCAGCTTCTTCCTCTAAACATTGGAATAATAATTTTACCTACATCACAGGATTTGAGAGGACTGCACTAATTAACAAAAGTAAAGTGCTAGAGTAGTGGCAGGCACAGAGTGAACACTTGATAGATGTGAGCTTTCATTCTTTGGTGTCTGTCCCACCAATTGTTTGCTTTGGTAACAAGTACCTAGAATGGTGCCTGGAACACACATGAGAATTCCAATAAATTTGTTATTAATTAATGAGTCTCCATCAGGGTTTTGAGATTTAAACCCAACTCAGTAGACTTTAAGATGGTCTGGACTGATAAATTTGCAAACTCAGTAGTGCACAATAAATATTAAGTATCAACCAACTATGGTGGCCAAGAATACTGACTTTACTCTTTCTTCTTTCAGCTGCTGAGAAATTATCCTAGGGGTTTTCTGCTCCATATACTTTATATACCTGATAACCTCATTTCCTCTTATTATGTGTGATTGAATCACTCACAACTATTTGGTCACCTGAGGATCTACTCTGAAGTCTTTCTGTCTTTATTCTCCCTCACACTTTCTCTTGGAGTTACTTCTCTGTGCATAATGACTATTTCCACCATTATCTTCCCTATAAAAAGAAAAAAGTCTAAATGCCCCCAGAACTGTTAGAAGATATGTGAGTGAGTTGCTGGAGGGGAGGTGGGTGGGGAAATAGGGTAATTGGGTGATGGGCATTAAGGAGGGCACTTAATGTAAGAAGCACTGAGTATTTTTTTTCACATCTTTATTTAACTTAATTTTTTTCAGTGTTCCAAAGAGCACTGCATATTATGTGCAACTGATGAATCACTAAATTCTACCCCTGAAAATAAAAATACAATATATGTTAACTAAATTGAATTTAAATAAATTTTTTTTAAAAAAAGAAGATACATTAGTGAATAATTTATCCAGAAAAGCCCTCAATATGCTCTGAGAGGCTTTCAAATCTAAGTTGCCCTTTTCTTAATCAGTTGGACCAGTTAGGTATAATTTCAAATTAAATCAAGTGCTCAAATGGAATAAAAACTGTTGTTGAAAATAGATCCATATTCTCAAATAACCAGACTCAAAATAATCACATTACCACTCCCTCTCCGTATTCTAGTGACTACAAAATACCTTACTCACTGGCAGACTTGATTGAATGGTAGTGTCTTCATTCAGATCAAAGATTGTGTAGGGGGGATTTATTGCACAGGTATGTTCAAGAGGCTCTAAGAAGACATAGGAACATGGGGCTGGCATTAGTCCAAGGAAGTTCCAGGTGTTTCCACTGATAGAGGGGACAGTGACAGAAAATTGTAGGGAACAACAGAGACCACAAGACCCTTGAAAGGAAATGGAACCAAGATAGAAGAAGCCTGGATCTGTTAGAAAAATAAGTCAGCTGGAAATAATTGCATCACTAAAACTTCATAACCTTAAAAGAATGTACAATGCTGTTTACTACTCTGTAAGGAACAGGGGGCACTTCTCACAGCAGCTGTCAACATCTCATACACTCCAGGCTTAATTCTTTCCTGGACCCTTCCTTAATCAGCTTGAAATTTGTTTAACAGACATTTGTTGAAAGCCCACTATGGACTAGGCACCATCTTAATCACTTGGGATACAGTGGTGAGCATAAATAGACACAACTTTGCCCAAACAGAGCTCACAGTTTGTTGGGAGACACTGAGACTACATCTGTCAGCCAACTACCCAATCACATGTAAAACTGAAGCTGTGTTACTGCTATGGAGGAAAAGGAAATGGGTGTTCTAAGAGCATACAACAGGGATTGGGCTGATCAGGAAAGACTTCCATGGATAAGCAGAATTTCTTCTTAAGGCTGAAGGAAGAATTGTTGTTAAGAGGGTGAAGATGGGGTGGGGAGGAGAGTAGATAGACTTATAGGCTGAAAGAATATATGCAAATGTCTTGTGGCGAGGAGATCACATGGAGTACAAGGAACTGAAAGAAGACAGATTCACTGAAGACAAGAGAGGAATAGAGCATGAGGCATGTGATGAGTAGGGGAGGTATGGAAGGACTAGATTGTTCAGGGCCCTGTCAGGGTCTTGTTAAGGAGTTTTGCTTTATTCTAAGAACAACAGGAAGCCCCTGAAGAGTAATATTGAACTTCTACCACACTTTCCCACCATCATCCCAGCTGGCACTTTGCACATTCAATGCAACATAATATTGGACTAAATCTGGTGCAAGAGTAAGAAAGTAATTAGTGGGACCTGAACAAGTTGAAATTAGAAACCCCCAATCAACATTCCTGTAGACAATGGGAAGGCACAAGAATGAACCTGAAGCTCAAGGCAAAATTCTGTGGATCAAAGCCATTTGGATGTTATTTCTGGATAAAATTCATAGAGTTCCCACAAATCACACCTCCCAGGCCTCCCTTCTCCCAACCATTTAGCTATTTGAAGATTTTCTTATGTTCTGGCCCTTTGAATGTCCATCACAATTGCAGAAGTAAAATGAATGGTAATAAGAAATTGATTTAAGGTCTTCCCTAAGGTAAAATAATGATTCATTGACGTTTGTAGCATTTTATTGTAAGTGTGGTGGAAATGATTATTATCTTTAATGGTTAACTGAGTAATTGATTATTGATAAATGAGTACTCTATTCAAGCCAGGATCCATCTTACATCACCTGGAAAAGGATGATGTTCCTACTCTTTTAATGACCATTAAGTGGTAAATAAGGAAGTGGAAATGTTTCATAACTTACATATTAAGTATCTTTGGTCATTTAACCACCTCTACAATGAGAGCAATAAGGCAGCTGGGGGTAGATAGCTGACTTAAGGAAAGATCAATGACTGTTTTTCAGAGTTTTATTGAAAGTGCATTATAGATTGTCTTGCTTTTAACATTATTACTTCATTGAATAACGATATATGAGTAGGCTATGGGGAAAAATTAGAATACAGCCATGCAAGGTTATCTGTGTGACAGGATGAGAATTACATATAAAATTGCCTCCAGATAAAATTTTAATCCCAGCCCCACTCTCTCCCCAGTGCAAGTGGGGTTGGGCATTGGGGAAACAGCAAAATGAATGAAGTTTGTCTTTGTGCTGCATCTACCCCCTTTTTGCTGTATACCCATTTATCTTCCCATGTCCTTTCACAGTTACCCACATAAACGCTTATGCTGCCCTCTTACTACCCAGAGTTCACCCCTACAAGCAACTGCCACATCTCACTGAGGCTTATAATTCGCGCAAGTTTCCCATGTGTCATAATGATATCTTTTGCAATAACAATTCTCTATTCTAACTCCCATTCCTTCAGTATTTTGATTTCAAACAAGCTTTAAGAAGAAAGCAATGCAATTTGACTAATTTATGCTATTTCCCATTTAACCTGCTTTGTGCTTGCTTCATTTCAATAAAAATGCCAATGTCATATTTAATACATTTTCAACAAGAAGAAATTCAGATAGTTTAACATAGTGATATAAAGTTCCTTTGGATTACATACTGGGGCAGGGTGAGGGGAACATAGGTGCACTATGTATTGCTGAAAGTGGTTATCAGAGGTAGAATTAAATGGTGATCTTAAAGTCCAGTAGAGCTGGATTCAAATCCTGGCCCTCTTTCTTACTAGCCTGAGATTCATCTGTAAAGTGGGTATCATGTCTCCTGAGATTAGAATGGGTAGTAAAAAGAACCAAATTATCACTAACATTTTTACATGGACAAATGGGTTACCAAGGCATTCTAATTAAGGACCTGTGTGGACCACCAATAATCTTCTGATTTTTTCCTAATAATCCCAAGGAAGAATTGAGTAGGCTAACCAAGAACTTCATAAGGAAGAAAAGGCTTGCCTGAGTTGGAATATCTGAACATGACTATCCACAAAACATCTGATTTGAAACTTGGCTTGAGATCTATGAACTTTTTAAGGCATTCTCTTTCATTTGGCCTCAACTCCAAAAGCAAGGTCATTAGTCCTAACCTGTTAACACTTGAGGATAATTTGAGAGCTCATTCAATATCCAGATATTTATGTCAACCATAGAATAATTCTAGGTGAAGTAGGATAATTTCACGTTTATAGATCATGATGATACAATCACCAAAAGGCCAATTTCTTTGAAATACTTTCTCTTACACTAGTATCCAGCACATTTTCACCTAAGATGCCTTCTGATACTTTAAAATCTGCAGTATTTCCTATTTACCTAGGCCTTAGCAAGTAAAAAGTCTTACTGACGCCTGTCTTTTCCTTCTCCTAATCTTAAACTCAGCAACAATGGCTGTCTTTGGTCTTTACTTTACCTTTTAATCACTCTTGAAGCCCATGGTAAATAATGAGATAGTTTGATTGGGGTTGGAAATATTGATTTAGTACATTTCTCTAAGACCATTTCTAGACAAAAAATATATTTATAATTTAATGTTACAAATATACCATCTTTTTTAAAAGTGAGAGGAGGCAGAATCTAGCCATAAATTCATTATTTCTAACCCTTGACCCCAAAGCTTCAAGCCATTCATATATCATACAGAAAAGTCAAAGTTCAGAGTCCCTTTAAATCATACACAGCAGTTACTCTCCTAATAGTCTATTGAAAAGAGCCACCAATCTACTTTAAATGAAAGAAGAAGTCCTTATTTACCACAGCCCCGCTGCTGTGCAGTTTCTTCACTAAAGCAAAAAATTGCATAGAGAAAGCTGGAGGATTGAGAATGTTGGCAGTTGTGTGGAGAGTGGATCGTGCATTGCATTAGGTAATCGTATAACACTGCATTTCCCTGATAGTATTTACCCAAGGCAGTGTTATTCAGATTGTGCCTTCTCTAGCCCAAGGATCCTGTATAGGTACCCAATGCATGACCTGAGGGAAGGCAAACCAATGAAATTTAGGGGATATCCTACAACTAGACCAACTCTGCTTTATTATCTCACATCCATATAAAAATCATACTAGGAAAAAATAAGAATTCTATTTCTAAAAAAGCATTTGAAACGTATTAGTATAAGGTTCTAGAGGATTATTTGTTTGCCTCAGTAGCCAAAAATAAACAGAGAAAAGATGTGTCTGATGTTCACTGAAACATCTTTATAAACTACTATTCTCTGGCTACCAAAGATGAGATGCTGAAAATCATATAAAAATAGCTATGATATATCAAGTGCTTATCAGGCTCCTAGGACTACACCAAGGGCTTCATATTGATAAATTTCATAACACGAAAAGGCAGGTTGCATTGATACCCACTGTGCAAGTAGGAAAGCCCAGGCTCAGACAGCCTAGGTTGTGTCTAAGGTTACACAGTCAGAAAGGAATTAACAGGGTAAGATAACTGTGGAAACAACCTCAAATTCTCAATGGCCTAACACAGAGTTTATGGCTTACTAACATATTAATTCAATGAAGGAGTTGGGTGGGTGGTCTTCCACTGTGTGATTCAGGGATCCAGGCCTCTTCAGTCTTGTGACACATTCTCTAGAACCTCAGAGGCTTCTGCAGGATTTCTGTGACTCGTCACCAGAGAGGCAAGGGAGAATAGAATATTGTAGAAGAGGGGTTTTAAGGCCAGACCTAAGGAATACATAATTTCTGTCCATATTCCTTTGATCAGAACCCATCACAAGGTTGTGTCCAACTCTAAGGGAAGTTGGGAGATGTAGTCTGGCTATATGCCCAGGAAGAAATGGAAATTGGTTACTTGAAAGGGCCACGATTCAAACTCAGGAGCTTCAAATCTTCCAGAACCTACGACAGTATGGAATTAACTTGTCTCCAAACATAAAGTAAGTTTTATGAATTATGACCTCTAAGGTCATCATTTCAGATTCTGGAGCACTGTACATGCGCATTCACTCATTTATTCATTCAAATGTATTAAACACCTACCATATACCAGGCAGATATTCATTCATTCATTTATACAAAATTTATTGAGCCCTCAGTGTGTGCCAGGCTAATAGTTGGGATAGCAGCAATAAGACAGAAACAATCCCTGCTGATATGGAACTCACATCTAAATGACTTGAGTTTTATTTTTCACATAAGGCCCTTTACTACTTTTCTATAAAAATCATGCACCACCATGTGCTTTGTGACCTTTCAGCTTCTGTTTAGCTTCAATGCATATGAGAATGCAGGAAAATACATGTTTTCTATTGGGGTTATATGTTGAAATTTCCTTGAAAAGACAGAGATCTTACTGTATCTGTCTTTTTACCTTTGGCCCTAACACAGTATCTGGCATGTAAATAAATGATGGTGTCATAGACAAAGCAGTATGCTAGGAATTGTGAGGTTTAGGTTTTGTTCTTGTTCTGTGGCTCACTTCATGTATCACTTGGGAATGTTTCCTCACTACAAAGTCAAACACTTTGAACAAAAGTTTTCCAGGTCCTTTCTATCTCTAAAACATAAGCTTAATTATAGGAAGATACGTGACCTAGTGGAAACTACATGAGACCAGGGGTGGATGGGGGAGTCAACAGAGGTGGGTTATAGCTCTGGTTCTCCAGTTCCTCGGAGAAGTCACCCCAGATCTCTGGTTCTCAGTCCATTCACTTGTAAACAAATGATTTTGAACATTAAGGGTATCCCAAATTCTATTTCTAATATTCTATTAGTATCTATATTACTAATGTTTGGCACCAAAAGATCAGGCTCCTGCTTTAGAATTTCATTTCCTAAAGAAGAATCCTAAATAAGGACCCCCAAAGATCTGATAAAGGCAGAACGTGTTCTGTGTCATAGCATAAATTTTCTCTCCCGACCTGATCATATATAGCATCTTTTTCTTTTCCCCCAAATTCATAACTATCCTAGTTTCAACCTCTTGGCTTGGTACTGAGTTACTCCCTATTTAGCTTAGTTTACGTGGCTAATTCATTACTTAATAGATGCATTACTCTGGACTTTCAGCTTTCCTCCCCCTAAAATTAGAAACCATGTCACAGCAAAATGATTCATAACAGCCTAAACAATGAGGCTGTCTCTCTTAATATTTCCATTTATCATTATGCCATATTTATTTAAGGTTTTAATCAAAATGGGAAAAAACAGTCTCTTCATAATAAGGAAGAAAAATTTATTAATGCTCTGGAAATCAAGAGATTTAAATTTAAATTTAAATCAAGAGATTTAACAATTCAAATTCATAAGATGTTTAATTTTAACAAAAGTTAATGAGACCTATTGCTAATGAAACCAACACTATTTGTAATTTTCTTGGAGAGTTAATGAAATAATATCTGTGGTGCATATGAGAGCCCTGAAAGAAACTTAGATGACACAAGATATAACTATGGTGATTTTACCAATACATAGGGAATATAAACATTTGCTTGAAAGTGTCCACAACTGTGAAAATAAACATAAATCACAAAACTGGTGTTCAATTGTTTCCGAGAGGTATCAGACAGAGAAAATTCTTTCAAAAATAGAATCAACCACAAGTCAGAATCAGATTGCTTACAGATTCTGGCCATAGGCATTGCCTGAACATGGATTTTGATTTGGGTGGAGACAGGGGGCTAGAAGCATTCTATAGTAAAGAATAAAGAATTAAAAGTCTCAAAGCCAAAGGTTTGTGACGCCTTCATTCATTATTTGAAAACAAATCTTTTTAAAATGAAAGACTTCTAATCAAGAATTATTTGGTCCCAGTCTAATATCTCCAGGTTCACTTTCCTGGCTGCCTGTGGGACTGAAAGATGCTATTACTCTCTGGCTGGCAGTGGCTCTGCAGACTCTGAGGCCCTGAGGAAAATAGAAAAGTCAACAGTGGTAAGCACATCCCACGTGCATCATTTTTTTTCTCTAAGTACATAAATCCTGCAGAAACCAGTCCCTGCTCTTGCATCTTCAAAGCTACACTCAACAGAGCCTTGTTCTATAAAAGCAGATAGGAAGACTTAGATAACTGGTTTCTAAATCAGCGGGTTCCTAAGTGTGAGAACAAAAATGATCAACCAGAGCATGAGGAGAAAATATTAAAATTTAATCTCCTTAAGCTTTACCAGTACTTACTATATGGATGGTGACTAGTACATGTGTATAATATATTATAAAGTATTACATGCCTTGGAGGAACACCAGTCAGGATCTCAGCAGGAAACAGAAGATATCTTCAAATTAAATAAACTCAAAAGAGTTTAATAAAGGAATAATTGGAATAAGTTTTAAGCACCAAGTTTTAGTAAAAGTTACAAGAGAGGATACATTCTGAACAAGTAACTGCAGGGAGGAGCGGAGGAGCAAAAGGAGGGAATCAGGACCAGAACCAAAGGGAGAGGTATGAAGAGGGCCATGTGGCAGGAGCTATAGCTTTCAGGAGAGGAAATAAACTAACCCACAGCCACTGAGCAGAGTGTGAGTCAGAAATAGTACCCTGTCCTCCAAAGTGGCTGCACCAACTTGCATTCCCACCAACAGTGTAAGAGGGTTCCCCTTTCTCCACATCCTCTCCAACACATGTTGTTTCCTGACTTGCTAATTTTGGCCATTCTAACTGGTGTAAGGTGGTATCTCAATGTGGTTTTAATTTGAATCTCCCTGATGTCTAGTGATGATGAACATTTTTTCATGTGTCAGATAGCCATTTGTATGTCTTCATTTGAGAAGTGTCTATTCATATCTTCTGCCCATTTTTTGATATGATTATCTGTTTTGTGTGTGTTGAGTTTGAGGAGTTCTTTATAGATCCTGGATATCAACCTTTTGTCTGTACTGTCATTTGCAAATATCTTCTCCCATTCTGTGGGTTGCCTCTTTGTTTTGTTGACTGTTTCCTTTACTGAGCAGAAGCTTTTGATTTGGAGAACAGTGTGGAGATTCCTCAAGAAATTAAAAATAGAGATTCCCTATGACCCTGCAATTGCACTACTGGGTATTTACCCCAAAGATACAGATGTAGTGAAAAGAAGGGCCATCTGTACCCCAATGTTTATAGCAGCAATGGCCACGGTCGCCAAACTGTGGAAAGAACCAAGATGCCCTTCAACTGACGATGGATAAGGAAGATGTGGTCCATATACACTATGGAGTATTGTGCCTCCATCAGAAAAGATGAATACCCAACTTTTGTAGCAACATTGATGGGACTGGAAGAGATTATGCTGAGTGAAATAAGTCAAGCAGAGAGAGTCAATTATCATATGGTTTCACTTATTTGTGGAGCAAAACAAATAACATGGAGGACATGGGGAGATGGAGAGGAGAAGGGAGTTGAGGGAAATTGGAAGGGGAGGTGAACCATGAGAGACTATGGACTCTGAAAAACAACCTGAGGATCTTGAAGGGGCGGGGGGTGGGAGGTTGGGGGAACAAGGTGGTGGGTATTGGAGAGGGCACGTATTGCATGGAGCACTGGGTGTGGTGCAAAAAACAATGAATACTGTTTTGCTGAAAAGAAATTTTAAAAAAAGAAAAAAAAAAGAAATAGTACCCTGTCTTCACTCTCTCCTGTCCCGTGGGTTTCCTGCCAAACCCATGGGAAGTCAGGATAAAAAAGCCCATTGAAATTGTCCATATGGATCTCCCCATGTGGCCTGGAGGGGTATACAGAAGCTATCCATAGAGGATATGCCTCCAGTCATTTTTACTAATAGGGTTACTCATTTGTATAATCCAAAAAGATAGGATACCACTGCTCTAAATAACTTCCCTAGATACTAAGATTATACTAGAGAAAAGCTAAGTTCAGAAGTCTTAGTTCAGCCTAGACCTAGTCTCAGTGGCCCTTAGTTAATCAGGAAAGTCTGTTCTGCACAAAGGAAGGGGAAGTATAGCATTTGAACAACGTTTTTGCTGTCTCTGCTTTAGGTTATAAAGCCAATATTTACATCACTGGATTTTATTTTCATTCATTCACTCTCGTTCATTATCTCATTCATTGTGCCAGGCATTATAGAGGTGCTCAGAATTACAAAGATGAATTAGATATGATTCCTGGCCTCAAGACTGTGTAATTTGTAGAAGGAGACAGATATACAAATAATATGTAGAACAGTATTGTAATCATGCTGAGAAATCAGAGCAGGTTACAATGGGATTACAAAGAGAAAATGGTCATTTCTACTAGAGGTTGGGAGAAGGTCAAGAATTGTTTCAAGTAAACATCAGTTTGAGAAAACTAAAGGAGAAAATAGACAAAATAGTCTAGGTCAAGGAAACAGTATGAGCAAAACAAGTTGGTGAATTGGAGGGAATGGAAATACTTCAACACAGCTGAGACTCAGAGTGAAAAAGGGAGAAAGCAAACAATGAAGCTGGAAAGGTAACCTGGCCAAGATTGTAGAAAACCTCATTTGCAAATCTAATGAGTGAACCATGTTATCTGAAAGACTTTCTACTGAGAGCTTAGTTTGGTCAACTCTTCCTCAATATACTTGGAGCAGTTATCTCAACTGGAAAATAAAAACTACTGGTCATATGCCATCACACAGGATCAGCTGAAAAAGTCATTCTGAACCACAGTGTTAAGAGCTCTCCCTATTCTGTGGGGAAGGAACAACATTGAACAATTTGTCCTAAGATCAGTTTTGGATGCTGTGAACACTGTTTCTTTAAGGATATCCAGGCTATTTCAAGTAAACCATGTGGCTAAATAACCGAACTTTGTCATTAGAATTAAAATTTACATATCAGCTGGCCATGCTAATGATCATCAAATGGAGTCTAATTAAGACACGGCATTAAAGATTCCTTTCCTCTTTCTGCCTGCCTCTCTGCCTACTTGTAATTTCTCTGTCAAGTAAATAAATAAAATATTTTTAAAAAAAAAATTTTTTTTTTAAATTCCTTTCCTTCCTATAGGTTTTCCTAGTTATTGAAATGCAATCCTATTAAAAGTTCTCAGTCCCACCATAATATGTCCAGAGCCTAGACCTTTTTCACAATATTACAATACTGATGATCCAACAATTTCCCAGTTAGCTGACCTATATGGGTATGGAAGCATTGGCTTTGGCATATTTTATTTCTGAAAACAGGAGGCTAATTAATTTGCCCTCTCTATGCTGATAAGTACTAGTACAAATATGTCTGATTTTCAGCCTGCCTCAAACCCAAAATATCTATTAATTGTATAAAGCAGTTTAGAGAGTACATTGGCTATTTGACAACTCAAATGCACAAAGAAATTCAATAAAGATGGTTTGTAAGGAAGAATGGAGCAAAGTATAAATTCTGAAAGCACTGAAAGTCAAAGTTGACCTCTTAAAGGAGTACATCAAATGAATGAACAATAAATATTCCATAAGGCAAACCAAAGCATATTTTATAAAGCAAGAATTCTCTCCCCTGAATACTCAACAAGGCACCTAATGGGCCCAATTCTTATCTAATATAACTCTCACAGACTGGGTCTGTTCTTTCTCCAACACATCTACTGTCACTCGTATTTCATTGGGTTATTCTCAATCAATATTCCTGCCATGACTGGCTAGAAGCACCACCAAGAGGGAAGCATTTGGAGGACTTGCCAGCATTTGGGTCCTCCTGAAGACAAAATAAAGTGTTTTATTGCTGCTTAAGAATTCCAAGGTAAGAGGCACATGGGTAGTTCAGTTGGTTAAGTATTTGCCTTAGGCTTTGTCATGATCCCAGGGTCCTGGGGTCAAGCCTCGTGTCAAGCCACCCCTCACCCCCATGCAACCTCTCTCTCTCTTAAATAATAAATAAATAAATAAATCCTTTAAAAAGAAATTCCAAGGAACATAAAGGCAGATACCTTCCTACATGTAGTCCCATAGTTAGTCTTTTGGAGACAAGCCAGTAAAACTTCTCCTTATAGACCAAATCCTCAACAATATTCTCTGAGGGGTTTTCATAGTTTATATGCAAGCTAGAACAGCTTCTAAAGGTCAAAACAATTAGGTCCAGCACCCATATGAAGTATCAATGGCCTTAAGTGCCAGACCATCCTAAGCCAGCAGGAATGTAGTAGGAGGCATGGCAAGAGGTGATGAACACCTTCTGCCCCTGAGGAGATCAAAGCTCTCTTCTCAAGAAAGCAAAAAGAGCCAGGAAGGGGATGCTGATGTCATAACGAACCCTCATTGCCTTCTTTCACCCCCATCCAGGCTCTATCACAAAGAAAGCTGTGAGCGAGATCCCCAGGGTCTCTCCGTTACCTTTCAGTTATTCATCCTCAACTTACTTTTTTCTGTAATCTATGAAATCAGTGTAACTGAAGGAGTTGCAGATGGATTGATTGTGAACTGATTTATGATCCTTACTGCACCAGAGAAGTAATTTTATGCATATAACTTCTTTTACAATTACCTCCACATGATTTCAAAGGAGTTCACTGCTTATGGGAGGAGGCCATCAATAAGTGACACTTGCATATTCATTCATTTCAATCAGAGATTTTTAAAGACTCAGGGGAATAGTTCAATGCCATTGAAAATTACTTTCTTTTTCATCATGTTTCCCCTATTTTTCCCACAGTCTGTTTTTATTTTACTTTATTTTTGCTTTTATTTCTAGGCAAATTATATTTAGGGGAGTTAAAAAGAGAGAATGCATTTAGTAAATACCAACTATGTGCCAGAAACTGTGCTAGCCCAAGTCTCCATGAAGTGTTATATTCTTTCCAAGGTCACACTTTTTTTTTTTTTTTTTAGATTTTATTTACTTATTCCAGAGAAAGAGAGAGATTGGGAGGTTGGGACATTAGGAGAGGGACAAGCAGACTCCATGCTGAGTGCAGAGCCCGACACCGACCTTGATCTTAAGACAATGAGATCATGACCTGAGCTGAAACCAAAAGTCAGGGGCTTAACCTACGGAGCCAACCAGGCAGCCCCCAAAAGGTCATAATTATTTTGGCTGTTCCACTAGAAAAGAAACTCAGAGGCACATAAGTATTTTTTGCCCAACATCAAATGGCTGATGTTTGAACGCTTATCTAACTGCAAAATCCATCCTCTTTCCATGACTTCACACTGTCCTCAGCTCTGGGGGATAAAACTCAATCTGTCTTATATTTCTCAATCTGTGGGAAGATTTCTCAGGGTTTTTGAAAAACTGCAACTGTTTGCTGCACCTCAAAAGTCTTGTGAAGCACACATTCTCAATGCTATCTTTTCAGTTTGTTTGTTTGTTTGTTTGTTTGTTTTTAACATGACTTACATAAGGAGTGCCTGGTGCCTACCAGGGTCTATGGACCATGTGTCTGAAGGACTGCTTGACCCTGACAACTCAACCAGCCAATGCTGCTTCAGGGAAGAAGTCATAAAAATTACTTGGTTTGGGGGCCTTGTGTTGACCCATTTTTCCCAAACTTTAATTATATAACATCTATACCATTTTTTGCCATGTCTGAATGGTACTGAGCAAATATTAGCTTACTATGTTTTAATCAATTTTAATTTGTCTCAGTTTTTCATTTAATCTGTTCTAAATACGAAGACATAAGTTTAATATGCTATCAATATTTTTCTTACACATATTAAATACATACATATAACTAGTAAAAGGAAAAATGTCAATATGGCAACTAAAATCACACTTTGGGAAGCACTAATGTAGAACAATTGGTTGGTTTTTCCATTTTTTTAATGTGTATGTGTCATTTGTCCATGGTCTCATGATATGTTTTATATTCATTCACTCAAAACACATGTGCTGAGCACCAACTCTACAATTGATACTATCTTGACACTAACACCCATGCGGAGAGTAGTTTGTGCCAAGGAGGGAATAAAAACGTGGATGCCAGGCAGAGAACTGTTGAATTATTATAGTAACCCAGAGAGAGGTGAAAGGGACTGAATAAGATCCATAGTAATGGAAAAGAATGGATATGGTTTTTTTTTCATTTTTTTAATCATTTTTTTATTTATTTTCAGCATAACAGTATTCATTGTTTTTGTACCACACCCAGTGCTCCATGCAATCTGTGCCCTCTCTAATACCCATCACCTGGTTCCCCCAACCTCCCACCCCCCCACCTCTTCAAACCCTTCAGATTGTTTTTCAGAGTCCATAGTCTCTCATTGTTCACCTCCCCTTCCAATTTCCCCCAACTCCCTTCTCCTAACTCCCCATGTCCTCCATGCTATTTGTTATG